>NW_026267293.1:398269-399568 GCF_000697945.3 Frankliniella occidentalis | reverse complement strand
GGGGGGGTGGCGTGTGACACATACTAAGAAGGTGGCAAGGGCGCGCAGCCGGCACTCCTGGGGAGGGAGAGCGGGAGGGCGGGGGATCCTGAAAGAATGGCGCAATGGAGAGTGAAAGCAGCAACGAGAGAGATAGCGTGGCGCTGCTGTGCTGGCCCTGGAGGGGAAGGGACGGAGAGAGAGAAAGAGAGAGAGAGAGACAGGGGTACGTGAGAGAAAAAAGAGAGAGACAGATAAAGAGGGATAGAAGCAGTCTGGGGAGAAAAGGCCGCAACCCTTTCCAGCAGCAGAGAGAGGCTCGTGGTTTTGGCTCGTTGTTTTCTGCTCGGGGCAGGATGTCGGGGAGACCGCCTGCAGCGTGGCGCTACGCCCTCGGAGCTGTGTGCGACTGTGTGTGTGTGGGTGTATGTGTGTATGTTTCGTGTTTGAGTGAGAGTGTGTGCGGAAAAATCTTTCTAAAATTGCTTGTAGTCGATGTTATTCCCCGGTGTTGTGCGCCGTGCGCCCTTGCGGAGAGCGTGACTGGGACTTGGAACGTGGGTTCCCTCCGCAGCGCAGCGTCCGTCGCTGCAGTAATCCCACATGCCAAGGCAAGGGCTCTGCTGACGGGGGCGAGTGACACTGTGTGACACTACGGCTACAGCTGCACCACCCGCACAACTGGTGGGTTGCCTACCTCAGAGCGTAAGGGGCCGCGGTCGGAGACGAGAGGCTGACCCAACCCGCCCACCTACCTGCATGCGATGCAGTGATGCAGTATGACTATACGAGAATGAGTGCATGTGCAATGTGCGTCCTGATACTGCAGAATGATTTTATTTTCAAAAGTGATTATCGCGGTTGGTTACGATATGAGGGAAACGTGATCGCAGTTTACTAACAACGCAGAAAAAGTTGCCCCTTTTTGTCGACATGGTCGACGAGGTTTGCGGTTTGCTGGCGCAGTGTATTGGAAAGAAGAGCTGTCATTTTGCTGCAGCACAAAATATTAAACGACGGCAGCAACCCAGTGTGGTGTGACGTAGAAATTATGATAACTTGAGCCGCTGTTATCAGCGCAGTGGTTTCAGCTGTTAAGTGTTTCCCTCCGTGCGACTGGCATTACCAGAAGGATGCCGCTCGGCCCCGTCCCCACGGCAGGACAGGGTCCGAATGGCGGGGTCCCGCCGGTGCGCGGCGCTCCCAAGCACAGCCCCCCGGGCCTTATTTATCGTCCAGCTGGGCCGTGTCGTGAATGCAGCGCAGGAGAAAAGAGGATGCAGGGCGAGGCGGGGTGGGGCGGGGCGGTGGGAGCGCCGC
>NW_026267293.1:395394-396818 GCF_000697945.3 Frankliniella occidentalis | reverse complement strand
GAGAGAGAGAGAGAGAGAGAGAGAGAGAGAGAGAGAGAGAGAGAGAGAGAGAAACACAGACGTAGGAACAGAATGAAATAGATGGGAGAGGGACGGAGAGGGGCTATTTTGCTTATACTTGTATAATTGTGCACCTAAATAATGTTTAAAATAAAACAAAATAGAATGTTGTACAATGTTTCAGAAGTGTGTTGTTGTGTGTCCTGCAGTTCACGCACAACGGACGCAGGTGGGCGCGTTCAGCCGAGTGACTCAGCGAGGCGCACACCAACCCGCTAGGCTCGGCACGCCCGGCACGCTCGGCACGCTTGGCACGGCAAGGGGGGAGGGGGGAGGGGAGGCAGGGGGTTGTCGCGCCGGGCGAGTGGTAAAGTTCACGTTTGTCGATCAGCTTATTTGTGCATGCCACCCTCCCCCCTCCTCCTACACACACCCCTCCCGCCACCCCCGGCACCACGCCAGGCCTGTCTCGATGTCCACACAGAATGGCCCGCAGCGGTGAAGTCAGGCGTCACACAGATACCGTATCGTGGATGGGTTGGGCCGGGCACGGTGGCCCAACCCTCCCCCAATCCTATCCTGCGTGTTGTGACCCCCCTCCCCTCCGGGGGTCTATACCACACTCTCTCTCTCTCTCTCTCTCTCTCTCTCTCTCTCTCTCTCTCTCTCTCTCTCACACACACACACACACACACACATGCGCGCTCACACACGCATTCCCTCCCCCCTCCCTCTCTTCACTCTCCGATTACTTTTCTAAAAACTGCGTCCGGATCACAGGAAACGATTGGAGTGATGTATCTCGCCTAAAAAGAGTGAAGGCATTTTTATCGTACCCCAATTAAAGCAATGTCCGTTTTCATCTCTCCGTGTAAGAGTATGAAATTAGAACATTTGCTCCATTTATGAGTATGAGTGATGGTTTTAACTCATTGCACCTTTTGGGTCATTCAAATAAAGCAAACTTTGAAAAACATATCACTCAAATAGAGGGACGAAAGCAAGCGTCGTTCTCCCAGGGGAAACAGAATTGGAAGTAATCCGTCGCTTCGCCTTTCCTAGAACGACGCGCCTGACTCCTGCATCCTAAGTGCCAGAGTATACGTTTGTATACCAAGTATAGATTTTCTCCAGCGCTCGTCGGCTTCTGGATGTAGATAGAAGGAGGTCCGGATGATAAAAGTCAGTTCGCGTGTGACGTTGCGGGCGGCTCTGGCCCATCCCTCACGAGGAGTGATGCCGAACTTGTATAAACCTCGGCCAAGGGGGGCGAGGAGGAGGGGAGAGAGAGGGGGGGGGCTGCGTTGTGGAAAAATCTCACTGAGAAAAGTAAGAAACGATCGGAGGGGGAGAGGGGGATTGGAGTGGGGAGCAGACCTGATATCTCTCTGCGCGCGGGAGAGTGGATGTGCGGGCAGGTGGGG
>NW_026267293.1:392833-394044 GCF_000697945.3 Frankliniella occidentalis | reverse complement strand
GAGGGAGGGAGAGCGCAAGGGCAAGTGGGGGAGAGACGTGGTGGGGGTGAGAGAAAGGGGCAGAAGGGGGTTCCCTAATTTTTCGCAGCCCGCGGGAACAACTTTACGGCCTTCACGTGCAACTCGACTCTCCGCGCGCGAGTGTGTGTACAGCACGACTTTGGCAACTTTGTTTCGCTCTCAAGCAAATTCTTTCGCCATTATCTCGTTAACCCGTATCGCGCTTCGGGCCCGGAGCCCAACTCGGCTTCTTCTCCGGCAGAGTGGCCCCTTTTTGTCGGCTCGTGCGAAAGGTTTGATCCGCACAAAAGGTACGAGTCGGCGCGCCAAACTTTCGTAAAACACCGCTTAATTGGAAGCAATAAGTAAACTCCGAAAAGAAAAACAACGTTATTCATGTGGTGCTTTTTGTGCAAGTTACGCCGATGCCCACTACTCATCATCATGACATGAAGAGGTCAGCAAATCGTTGTCGTTATAATTGTGCACCCCCCTCTAGTTATGTGATATTGCCTTACTTCTCTCCGAGGCAAACGGCAAATTCCCCGTCCCACGCTGCCAGGGTCGGGACAGAGGCTGCGGGCCAGAGTATGCCTCTCCGGGGAGCATGGCTGCCCAACCCACGCTGCCAGAGGCCGCTGGAGGCCGCCGGATACCGTTGGAGGCAGCCGAAGGCCACTGGAGGCCGCTGGAGGCCGCTGGAGGCTGAGCGGAGCTCGCCGGAGCGCCTGGCTGGAACAGGCCTAAACCACGAGGCCGCGACCTATGGGCGTAATGTGGCTCAGAATGTAATCCGCGATGTATCAGGCCGATACGTATGGCCATTTGGACCCATTTGGACCCGCAGCGTGCCGCGCCGCCCCGATATACGGCCCGATCTGGGTCAGTGGCTGGAGCGGCTGGGGCCTGGCCGGGGCGGACCTGGAGGCCAGAAGGCTCGCTTCAAATTGGCGCCAATGAGAGAGGGATCACCGTTACGGTGCTGACGTGCCGGGGGTTTTCAAAGGCGCCACACTACTATACTCACTATACTCGCTATCCCGCCTGCGCCTGCTGCAGAAATTGCCTCTAACAGAAGCTCGAGCAATGGGCATAAAAGAGCCACACACGAGGTAGGAAAGTGCGTAAGCATGGGCAACAACTCTATTGTTTTCACCGGATTCTAAATGAAAAGGTAACATATTCGTGTTGGTTATTTGTTTTCAAAATTA
>NW_026267293.1:377266-392028 GCF_000697945.3 Frankliniella occidentalis | reverse complement strand
CGGCTGGGGGCGGCTGGGGGGCTCTCCATGACCCCCTCACTTTGCCACGCACAGACGGTAATCTTTGCCCGGGCCGCCTGGCCCCGGCCCACACGTCTAATAAAAAGAAATGGCCGAGTCGGACTGCGGGCTGCCGGGCCGGGACGCCTGCGGCGCGCGCGCCTCTCCCGAGGCCGACCCTTTCTTTTTCGGTCGGGATAAGGAGAGGAGCCCTGGTGGCGGCTGCCGAGAGACAAGTACTGCTTCTGCGTGGCGCCGCAAAGCGGGGCGTGCCCTGGCTGACCCGCGCAAGGGCATGGTTTCTTTTAAAAATGAGGTAAGAGATAAACATTAGTCGGCAGGCCCATTGTGGCCTTTCGAGTAAGGTTGGGGTGCCCAGCCCAGAGGTAATCGGGTGCAAATACTTTGTAAATGGTGCACCGGAAAAACAAAGGTGCTAAGTCCTACCTTTAAAAGGCACTATGGTTTCGTGCATTTACAAGGCACTAAAACTGCCAAAGGCGTGCAGTTTACGGTCACAGGCTTAGTAAAATTTATCATGTCGCTCGTCCCGACATCTCAAAGCGACGCTCGTGAAACCATAAGTATCGTTGTGAAACCACGTAATGCATTTTTGACGGTTTTTTAGGAACTACATATTTCAATAGAGTGAAAATTTCTCTAACGAATGGTTTCAAAAATCACCCAAAAATGTTGATATGTGGTTTCACCAGAGTCACGCAACGATTACTTGGTTTCACGAGCGTCGCGCAAAGGTACTTAGTTTCTCTAGTGGCGTTTCTCCGTGCGTGCTTTGGGTTAGGGACGAGCGATGTATACCAATAATCTTTACCACAATTCTCAGTAGGGAGGTGTTATACTCGTGATGAAGTAGTTTGCCCGAGCTTCAAAATAGCACGAGTTGCCTCCTCCAGTTTGGTCCACGGCAAGAAGCATTGTTGCACTGCTCTGCGCTCAGCCCTCGCGCTGCCGCGCCCCGCTGCTTTATTCATTCACACCGGGTGAATAATGCGTACGTACGTATCGTCCGCAAGAACGCACCAAAGAGAGGGTTTTTCGCCCTCCGTCGCGACTCTTTTCCTCTGAGAAGCACACTGTAACAGAATTCTTCGGAATTTTCCGAACAATGGACTGGAAAATTTGCAGCCCAAACAGTTTGGAAAAGCAGATGTTCCGACAAGTTTGGTCTTTTCCAAATAGTTTGGATATTTCCAAATAGTTTGGAAAATTATACAAGGCCACCAGGATTCCATAATTTGGAATTTTCATATTAGCGGAAAGCATACAATATTGCCAGTATTGCTGTTTATTCCCTCTTTCATTGCGCAATGTGCCAGCCAGCTGGATTTTCTTTGCATTCAATATGTTCTTTCAATTTACTGTTTTTTGTTTTACAGCAGGAACAATCGAAATAAAAAATAAAATTCTTAAATGCTTGTCTTTTATTAAACTCACAAAATATATTGAATACACCAAGGACACAAAAAGTCCTTCACCAGCATAGAAGATCTTCACGTTAGCAGAGGATTTGAGCCAGACCAGAACACTGAAACCATAAAAAAATAATGGAAGAGTAAATAAATACAAAATACAGGTAGATGATTTAGCAGCCAACATAAAATTGGGAAAGCATTGCCTGTTGATGTGGTGTCTCCTGGGTATCAGCCCCTGCAAGTCTGCCGTAGGCAGTACCGCCGTGCAGATATGTAGGGCGGGGCGGCCTACCCAGAAGTACACAGGCGGGCCCCTGTGAGGTAGGCAGTACCGGTATGCAGGCGTGTAGAACGGGATGGCCTACCCCGAGGTCCGCAGGGGCTCATTCCAGGAGTTGGATTCGAAGAAAGCAATCATCACCAAACAGGCACCAGTGGACAGCTACAAGTCGCCGGGAGTGAAGCGTAGATCGCTGGACACTGTACCAAACCAAAATAGGCTATTAAGAAAAAAGGGGAAATATTGTGTTTTCAAACTAATATAGATAGGAAATAAGAATACTCACGGCAGCAGCTTTAACATTGAAAAATGCAATTAGGTTGGTTGATAATTTTCCTGGATTGTAGGAGAGGTATCACAATTGTATGCATATGCCACATCGAAGATTGGTCACTGAAACAAGGGGAGATTATAGTAAAACAATGTGTAATGTATTGCCAATGGAGTTGGGCTTTAACAAAATAAATTTTGTACAACTTTCAGCCAATAATTTACCTTTAAGAAGATTTAGATTCCAATGGATTAATGCAGCAACACCAACTTGTTGAATTGAAAGGGAATCTGTTTGCATAGCGCACTCTCTATCACAAGTAAATATTACTGAAAGGGTAAAAAGATTTCTGCTTTATCACTAAAAAAATATATACATATGAGCAAAAAATGTACAAGAAATTACTTACAATAACTGGAATGTACAGTATTCAAGTTAAAATACATTTTCTTTGAAATATCTCTTTTGCCCCAGTTGTGCATCAATCACCAAGGCAAAGAGGGAACGAACGTGAAAATGTAAGTTTTATCAAGCAAGGAGCTACGAACTGGGGAAAACACAGCTGATGAAGAAAAATATAACTTACTCGTACATTATTTCTGAGCAAGGAATTGGATGTCTGAGGGTTTGTACCATTAGAATAAGCTTTTTCCTCAACTCTAAGATAAGTTTCTGGAACAATACAATGATACATACAATTTCGATTTACTGTTGTAGAGTTGCTGATAAGAAGTAATGCCTCAATTCTACTTACTTCATAACAGGAACCTGATAATGCATGGTAGAATTGTATAAAAGCTCCAGCTAGAGGGAGATTCCGTTGCCAATTTAGAAACGATAAATGAAATGTCATTAGCTCCTCAATTTTCCCCTCCATTTGCAATGTATGCTTTGTTCCATTCTCGAGCAAAGGCAACTGAAACAGAAAAGATGATATTAATTTTTGTTTTCTAATAACCATCCAAAGAAATGTGCATGAAAAACTCACTCATATTGCATCGAATGATTGATAAGCTTCTGGGTATGAAGCAAGGACAGAATGTTCTGACTGACAAAAAGATTTAATCATTTATAAAATTTACTTGCTTCTGTCCTACCGCTGAAACTGTGCACTACCGGCTCAAGCTAATTTCAAAAATCTGGCGCAGAGAATCAAAGAATGTAAAGACAAATGGATGGCACATATAAAAAAGGCTTTGAAATTTCTAGAAATACCTGTTTGTAGTGTTGCATAATTAGACAGCTATAAGTAAAATGCATATGAATCAAATTATTATCATTATTAGATTATTTTGGTTACTGGTTATACCATCCAAAAGTAAAGTTTGTCATTTCACACCTGAAAGAGTAATTTCAGTTTTAGAAATAGCTTTTAGAAAACACAAAATTTACTAGTATCAAGTATTATAAAATTAACTAAAATAAAAATTCCACTTACATTGGTTAGTCCCTCAAATCATGCTTGAGGGAAAAGCATAACTTTCCTTTAAAGTTATAAAGAGGAAGTGGGCATGGGTTTTCAAGTTCTTCAAACCTAATTACAGCGTACCCAGAATCCTCTGTAACATAGAAGATGCCATATTCTTCCCACCATTCAGTTTGCTTTCTCTCAACAACAACTTTACAAACATTTCCATCAAATATGATAATTTTCACTTTGCCAAGAATTATATCATAATTGGCTCCACTCAGAAAAAGAAATTCATCAGGCTTGTGAGAAATGTCATTTAGCACCATATTTTCAACAACTGTACTTTCTTCTGGAAGGTTTAAAGTTAGGAGAAAATCAGACAGTGCTTGATCATAACTTCCATTTTCAAGAGGAGAAGTCTTCGAAAACACAGGTTTATCAGGAAATAGATGCCCCATACTTTGGTACGCCATAAGCAGTTGGAACTTTTTGGCTAAAAGTTTATTCAAATTAATAAAATTTCTGCAAATTTGGCTTACTCGTTTAAAGAACTGGTGTCTATGTTCAAAAGCCATACTCCACATGTGAACCAAGGGGCCAAATTTCAGATAAAGATCATAATAATGAGAGAAAAAATGATGCTTTGGTTTGTACTTATTAGGCAGGATTTTTCTCCTTCTCATGTATTTTTCAATACGACGTTTCATGAGTTCCAATTGAGCAGCAGTTAATGATGGGGCACATATAAGTTCAACAGTCCTCTTAAGTAGCAGATATAGCTTCCATAGATCATCGTCAGTTCTTACCAAGTCACCTATTAATAAGGGCAAAAGTCGGAACAATGTCCAGTTCTGAACTGCGTGGCCTCCAAGCTTATCTTTTTCTTCATTAAATGGAGCAGGCTTATTTCTTGCGTCAGTTCCCTCATATTTAAATCCTCTAATACGCATATTCAGTAAATGGCTGGTAAACCAGTTCTTCTTAATCATACCTTTTATCATAGAGGTCAAATCTGTATCAACAACCCCAGTAATAAATAAGTCATGGCCTATACAAGGCGCAAGTCTTGGATCACATACATGAAAATTATCAAGTTGATTGAAAGGGGAATCTCTTTTCACACCCCTTTCATGATCATTTTCAGTCCTTAACTTATCTCTTAGGTCGCTCCGGAATGAGTCTGGTGTCCTCCAATTTCCAAGGGGAAACGTAGGTACATCTTGGTTGCAACCATTCTTGAAATCCGCTTTGGACAGGTCACAAAATCTACAATAGAAAAGTGCAGAGAATGATTCTACAAACCCTCCAAGGCAATTTTGACCGAGGTTGTCTCCTTGTATAAACTGCACCCTGACTGGAACATTTTCTCCCCTGTAAATTATTCCATCTCTCTCTAAATCCTTTAAATCTTTTATCAATCTTTCAAAACACTTCTGGAACCTTGACTCCGTTTCTTTTAAGGAATTCTCGTTCACCACAAGGACTAGACGCATAGCCCTAAGAAAAGCTCTCATAAAGGGGTCCAAATTTCCCAAAGTCATGTACATACCATGCGTTTTATGTTTGTTTTTTGCAGAGCCAAGGGGGCTTGCACAATTGTAGCCATCCATGTACAGCAGTAAATCGATCCTCTTCGGGGGAGTTTGACTTTCACGATACACAGATCCATCTGTGTAGTTTGAAATAACTGAACCATCAGAGGGTGGAACTTCAAATGATTTATCGACAACTTTCTGAACAGATGGATCTTCGAGCAGAAGATTAAGAGATTGCTTGACGTCAACATACTGGATGGTATCATCAGTGTTCTTAGGATCTCTTCTGAGGTTGATTTGAATGGGCTCCTGATACTTAAAATGCTTCTTGTAATATGAAAGGCGGAGATCCTTAGTGAGAAAACAAGCACCAGGGGCTTTTTTGTGATGAGAATTGTAGAGAGGGTCCATAGAAACAACACTTCTAACTATGTCTGAAATTACATCAGCTCCAAGTCCCACATTTGTAAGAGCCTGTGATAGTTTCTCTCTGAACTTGTCTTGCACAATCTCTGTAATGAAAGATAATTTAGAAGCAAGAGCATCAATAGTAGAAGAGGGAACAATATACTTTCCCTCTAGCATAACATAGAAGTGGCCTATGTACTGTTCAATTTGATCATAATGAAATCCACCACCATGTTCCGATTCAAAACTTGAGGTAGAGCTTGAATCGTCTGAGTCTTTGTCGACTGGATTATGAACAGAACCAAATTCATCGCGTTGTTCAGAATCATCAAATGTGTCCATATCCATATGCTGTAGTGGTTCAGTAGGAATATTCATTTCAGCTTCCATCAATGGCTGTTGTTGACAGCTTGTAAGGGCTGAAGTACTGTAGTCATCCCGCCAACCAGGATGACATCGAGACAGGTGAAGGGCAAAAGCTTGCACAGTGTAAAGAACAGTCCGGCATTTCCCTTCAGATCCCAAGAACAAAGGACAAAGTATGCCTTCACTATTTTCCACATTCAGATGTTTGTCCTTGATGTGGAGGCAGTAGTCTCTGTTAGATGCAACGTTAATTTCACAGAATTCGCACTTGAAGATCACTGTTCCACTTGTAACTTCATTCCTAGGCTGAGTGTGTTTTGAAAGATGAGCATTCAAACTTCTCAAACTGGAATAAGAAATTGGACAACCAAGAAATGGGCAAGAAAACTGGAAATTAAACACCGATTCATGAATTCTTTGGTGTTGAATATGCTGCTCAGCTGAAATAGCTTTGAAGTTGCATATGGCGCATGGGTTAAGTTGAATCGGTCCAGGATTCAACTCAATGTTCCCGATCAACAACAGCACAAATAGAAGTAGAAAAATATGCAGCGATGACAGCGCATAAGACATTGGCAAAGAAATTATTTGTACAATGCCAATAGATCCAGAACAATTAAAACCACCAATGCGCATCCTCCATGCCTCTACTGATACTCCCATTTTGGATTAAATCTGTAAACCAAAACAAAGTGTCATTTTCTCTTGTGATCATAGATTTGAAGCAATATTACAAAGCACAAATCACAACTATACATACCAATTGGGAGAAGCTCTAGGGAACAAAAGTTGGCTTAACGTACTTCTACAATACCATTTAGAACCAATAAAAACAAAACCTGAACAACAGAAACACGAAGTGATAGGTATAAGTTAAAAGTAACAATTTGTTGGTCTTGTAGAGCATCAATCATAAAAATAACGACTTAGTCTTCATACCTTGTAATATTTCACACTGTTCGAGTGCTAACACTTGGTCTTGACGTTGTCTTAGTCTCAGAGACAAAATTCAATGGTAATGGTCAGAAACACCAAGAAATAAAATACCTGTAACAATAGATAATCACAAATTAAATGTCAACATAGAAGCGCTGCGATTTCCATGAGAAAGTTACCTTTTATTTTGATGATGACCAAATAACGAGTAGAGAGGTTATGAAGTGTTGAAGGGTTCAAACTCCACAATGTCAGATCAGATTTTCTGCCTCTTTGACTCTTGCGATGAGAGACAAGAAATGAAATGAACTTGACGACAACTTCGCAACATAAATCAACGGCTGTGTACTGATATTTTCAATGTTACACAGAAGCTCTCGATCAAAACAACAACAGGGGAAGCCAAAGTAGTTGAACCTAGAACAGATAGAGAAAGAGCAAATGTTAGGAAAGAAATTAAATCGCGGGGACGACGATTAAATCCGTACACACAGTTTACGATTACGACGTAAATGACAAGAGCAAGACAAATATAAAGGCTCAACAAAACAAAGATAACTTCGAACAGGTGCGGTACAGTCGTTTTCAGGCCGTGACACGAGAGGGCGCGAGAGCGCTGGGATCATGCAGCACCAGAAACACAACAAATATTCAAATTTCAGGAAAAAACTGTTTTGATTTTAAAAAATACATTCAAAACATGAACTTAAACAATAAAGCCGAAGCCCATTTGTCTTTTAGCACGAATTCACTCGTAAACCGCTATGGTTAGTCATTCTGAGGGTTCCTTTCAAGTCGTTGGGTTGGCGACAATGATTGCCACGATATTCAAACTGGGCGCAGAGCAAGATCGGGCTGAACGTGCCAACGAACTCCACTCAGTTTCAACGGTTTCACCTGTGGTTCAAGTGCGAGGAAGAAAAAATGGATTTGAAAGAGCAAGTAAAAGCTAGCGTTTTAAGGTATCTACCAGATTTAGATGATACAGATGCCGAAAAAGTTGGTGCACACATCGTTTCGATGAAACTGCGCAAAATAGATCAGTTAAAGGACGTGAGAGTAGAAGATCTATCAGGAACAGGGCCGCTGTCTATCTTTGACGCACGAGCCCTCGTGCGAGCGTGGCAGCATGGAGAAACAGGTTATTTTCATTGTTTAACAATTTCAGCCTCTTGGTTAATCCATCACCTTAAGTTAATTTTATAAACTCATTCTGGCTTTGTTCTGCAGGTCAAAGTGAAAATAACACTGAATTTCAAGATAGAACTGAGAACCAGAGAGCCCAACGTCCAGGCGTGCAAGCATCGAGTCAGGAGGCTGGACCAAGCACATCCACACGCAGAAGTTCCACTACCCATCGAAATCACAGAGAGTGGGATTTTGATATTAATTGGTCAGATTTGTACAACATAAGCCCACAACTGAAAGATAGATTAAAGAAAGGGAAGAAACTCACCCCACGAATGAGAAGGGAAGTTATAAAAAGATTGGTCAGTCAAGTGAGAAACAAAGTGAAAGGTGTGAAAAGAGATATATGTGTTCAAGTCATGATGGACATGAAAGAAAAATATGCTGCAAGTTTTTCCAGTGAACTCGCAGGTGGCAAGATTGGAAAAAAGACAATGGTATTTAAAATGCAATCACACTTTGATGATGTTCGGAGAGCAAAAAGAAAAACCCCAACAGAAAATGAAGCACCTGCAATTAAGCCAGCTTACGGCTGCATGAAATGGAGATGTGCAAGTCCTCAGGGTGAAACTCAGGAGTCCCTAGAAGAAAAACAGGAGGCATTAAAACAACACTTCGAAACTGTGAGACCTGCGGCATGGGACTGGGACTTCATTCACAAGACAATGGAGATCACATATGGGGAACAGAGGAAAGTACTAAACAAGCAAGCAGAATCATTAGAAACAGCGAAGAAGCAGTTGCTCGCTGCTAACAGAAATAAGAAAGGGAAGAAAAATAACCCACCAGCCCAAGAACAGAATAATGAAAATATAGTAGTCCTTACCACTGAGGAAATCCGAAACAAGTGGCCTTTTCTGTTTCATCCCTCATGCATGGACAAACACTTCAAAGTCCTGACTCAGAAAGAACTCTTGGCTAGTTTCACTGCATACTTCACTCCACAAGAAGCAGGGAAGCCTTCACAGGGAGAAAATGTAATGAAGTTCCTGTTGAAAAAGGAGAAATCAAATACAGAAGAATACAACACATCTGCAAAAAAGTTAGCAAAAATGATGAGAAGGCAGAAAGATGTCCTTCCTCCCCACAATGCAGAGTTGGTAACTCTGTTACGACTCCTCGTCAGAAAGTTTCAAGAAGATGAAGAGGCATTGTTTATTAAAATTGATGTGAGTATCTTTGTATAAACTAAACTTAAAATAATCATAACAATTATAACATTGAAATGTTACTCATATTCCAGGAGACTGCTACAGAGGATGATATTCCTAAGCTAGATGAAATTCCAAAAACACCAAGGTTGTTCATCGCAGGTAATAAATTAGCATCTCTTTTAAAAACCTTATAATTGAAATGCTGTTACCCTAGAAAGATAAATTAATTTTTGACAATCTGGCTTGATTTAATTTCAGGATCAAAGATTCTTAAATACAGCAGAATTTATTTCACTGTGGATGGTGACGTTGCTGGTACAGCTGACACTCTACTTGAAGGGATTGCCCTTCTTTTTGGGGCCTACTTTGTGTTGAATTTAAATTATGATGCAAACGCACAAATCACCCTTGAATTCATACAAAGGTTAGTGTCGTCATTTCCTGAATGCACTTAATGGCACCAATTTGTCTGTGCTCTCTCAGTAGCAGCCCTTTTATTGCAGATGCATAGTTCTAATGAATCCCATCAGAGGAAATAAAAGGCCTCCAAAAGAAGCTGGTGGACAATTCAACCCCAGATCAATCCATCCAGCTCTCAAAAAATTTGATACCAAATTTGAAGATTTTCTGGTAGAAGAATATGGCACCCACTCATCTGCAACCAGTAGTGAAGAAATGTTATGACTTCTATTGTCAGTGCTTTTAAACTGACTTCCTATAGCTTTAAGCAAAAACTGCAAGTGATAAATTTTATTTTATTCTTAGAAAAATGTATGTCTACATGTTTGAATTCCTAAGTTTTACTTTTTCTTTTCAATGGAATACAAAGTGGCTAATTACTTTAAGAAATGAAATGTTACTTCTTTAGATATATCTTTATATTTTAAATTATTTGAGTCATGGTAAAATATCAATGGAGATATAGTTAATGAATTTTATTTTATTTGTTAGCGTATCATTTTTTATATTGTGATCCAACAAGCAGTACCAAAAATAGATAGTAACTTAAGAGATATATTTAGGATAAAACCTTAATATATTCTATCCAAATAAATGAAGAAATAACTATAACAAATCAGTTGCAAAGTAAGAAACATGTTTACCTTACCCTCAAAAAGGAAGCAAATAAATTTCACAAATAACAACCCGTGGCATCACAAAACCTATAACGTGAAATCCTAAGCAGTTGCTGTGCAGCCCCTGCGTGAAAGAAAAGGCAACGATTAATAACCTACCACAATAAGCACTAAAAAGCAATACAAGAGTACTGAATATTACCTTTTTACAATGCAGTGAGCAATCAACTCACACCTTGCAGCATTAGTCCAAGTGGTCCAAGCTCAGCGGGCATCTGCCATCTGGTACTCAGCTGATTTGCTAACAACAAAAGTTGCAGGCGCAAGGTCCATACACTGAAATCTTCAACACTAACAAAACCTAAAAAAGAAGAGGTTACTGTCAAATAAGAGTGATTTTTTATCTTTACAAAAGACATTGGACATGCCAACAAAGAGCAGGAAATGTCTTCTGCATATTCATGAACAATAAAAAATTGGCCACACAATTTGTGTGAGCAACCTATCTTTCTGTTAAACGAACTATTTGTGCAAAAATTCTTTGACTAGTGTCTGAAGGGGAATCTAAGATAATTCAAAACACATACAAAATTGCAAGAATGTTGACACGAATCTTACGAAAACATAACCTGCAGTGCTACTTGATCAGTTAGTGCAAACAGTCGAACCCCCTAGTCGATATATCGATGTATCGAGAGAACAGCTAAGATGTTTTGTTTTTTGAATCTGAATCTGAATCTAGCTAAACTTATTTAAGTGTGTTGTAGTTATAGGTAACTTACCGTTTCAAGTATGGCCGCCTTTTCAAATGTAAACTTTTATTTCGAAGCCGAAATCTTCTTATCTGTTATTAAGTGTGAATTCCTACGAACGAGCAGAAGTAGATCGGAGAAGACCTACCCTTCAGGAATTACGTTTCTACTAGAGAATCTATGGATGGCACCTCAGGGATTTTCATCACATAGCCTAACCATGGTAAAAATTATTGTCTGCTAACGCTGACAAGCACTTCCAAATCTACTTTCAACAATAATGACAGGTTTTAATAGTTACTGCTTAGGCTAGGAAATAGATTAGCCTTTGAATGATGCCAGAGTAATTTGAGTAATGACACCCTGTACAGTGACTTGGAATATTCCAACATTTCTGATAACCGTGGAATCAGCCTATGACAAAACAGTTTTAATGCAAACAATATTTTTCAGTGTGTTCATACAGATTGAAGTTTTTCATTTAACTTTTTAACTGCATATCTTTTATTAACATTCACGAGCTTTATGTATTGTAATTTATATTTGCTGGCATCGTACAATTTGCTCAAGAGTTGAGAGGGGACAAAACATAGTATTAATAAGAGCATTGTTTTCACAAGGTGTTTGGTATTTCCCGACATTGATTGGTAAATTCCAAACAGATTGGAACGAGTCTATTCCGACATATGTCTGGACAAATCCAGCCACTGTTCGGATACATGAGTGTCCGAACTATTTGGACAGATTTTCATCGGAAAATTCCGACATTCATTTACAGTGTTGCCTGCAGTGCATGCGTGTAAAGCGGGTTGGCCTACCCCGTGTCTCGCAGGCGCCGAGCTCCCGTAATTTGCCGAAAGAAACTGAGAAAAAAAACTGACGCAGGCTACTTTCTCTGGATGAGATAGACCCTTATTGGGTGAAAATTCCACCCGACAGTTAACTTCAGAATTATGGTGCGTACTTAAGCATTTTATACAATTTCGCAATATTTTGTAGAGAAAGTGTTATTGTTTTGTGCCCCCACAGAATTTACTCCAGGCGGGCGAGTGACGTCACGAGCCTACGCCAGAGAGAGAGAGAGAGAGAGAGAGAGAGAGAGAGAGAGAGAGAGAGAGAGAGAGAGAGAGAGGGGTGGGGGGGGGGGGGGGGATGAGGGCTTTAAGGACGATTAACGCACTCCACCTGGGCGGGCGGCGCACGCGGCGCGATGTGCAAACTGCCGCCCGCCCCGCCGCGCCGCCGCGCGATGCGCGCGCAAAATATTCATGGCGGCGGCGGCGAGTTAATAACGAACTATCGCCATAAAAGGAAGAGCAGCTCATTCATGGGAGCGGAGCAGCGCCGCACCGCCCGCCGCCATGGAGCCGTGGTGGGCGTGAGGGCGCGGCCCGGGCACGGGAGGGGCGAGGGACAGTACTAAACGTGCTCGATGGGCGTGCATGGTGGCTCATGCGGGTAGAGACAAGAAAGAATATTGCGACGGTGATTTTTTTTTTTCGGCCTGAACCGCAGCCAGCTGTCTGATTCGGGACGAGATTTCAGTTTGTTTTTAAAATGTGTTGTTTCGAAAATAGTTTTGAACGAAACCTTGGCCTATCATTTTCGTTTAGGGTTGGAATCGTTTTGCCACATTATATGCCATATTTCACGTAAGATACCGACCACTTTCAACTATACTTCACGCCTATTTTTGGCAACACTTTTGATCTCCGCCAGTCGACCCGCAGCGGGCGGACCTTGACCCTCCGCATGCGTGCGGTGCAGATGGAGGTCCTAGGTCCTCGGCCGCCCTAAATACCGACCGCAGCGCAGCGCGGCGCCAAGCACGCGGCCGCCTGAGTTATTTTACTGCAGTTTAAAACTCGCCGCGACAGAAGATCGTTTTTCACTTTTTTTCTCTCCCCCTTTTATATCGAAACATGGTTTGTCGGAAATTGCGGGGCCAGCAGCAAAGCAACGTCCGCTGCCAAAGTGGAGCGAGGAGAGAGGATGAAGGAGGGGGTTGTGGGGATGGAGGGGGCTGTGGCAGAGGAGAGGGCACCACCACCGCGCCGGCCAACAGAGCGATATGGAATGCGTGGGTCGGACAGAGGCTCGGCGGCGGTGAGGCCTCGCTGGCCGCTGCCACCGCCGCCACTGCAACCGCTACCGCTGGGTCGCAGTTTTGCTGCGCCCTGAACGTCCTCGCAGTGAATCGCACACCCACTGCATATTTGAGCCAGGGACCGCGCGCGACCCGCTCTTCTTCTCCTCGCCCTCGCTACAGCCCCTCACCCCTTCACCTCCCGCCCGGAGCAGCTCACACTACTAGGCTGCCTAGGCCAGCTAATTGGGAAGGGGTTCGGGAGGGGGGTGCTTTACTCTTACCTTCCCCCCTCCACCTCCTCTCCGACTGGCCCACCAGACAACCGCCGTGGTAGTCATAAGATTGCATGGGGAAGAGGAGAACACCTATAGGTGAGGATCACTTGGGCTTGCGACCACGCGTGCCGCTCGCGGGCGCCAGTCGTCTCCAGCAGCCGCCTCATGACGTGAAAGCAGACCGAAGTGGAAATCCAAATTCAGCCAGGTCCGACGGGCGGGTCAGTGGGAATGGGGGAGGGGGGGGGGTGTACGCCTCTCTCTTTGATGGCACTTTATTCATTCATTCCCTCGACATGGCCTCGAGGCCGGGCCGACTTAGCGATAGTCCCGGTAGGAGTCGGCCCCGGGGCGGCGGGGGCGGCGTGGGCGGCGCCGCGGGGGCGGGGGCGGACAACCGAGGCGGCGGTGGACGACGACGACGAGCCATGAATAATTCGGCGCAGATATTCGATCGCACCGAAATATAAAAGGGGTTTTCGCTTTTCCTCGGGGGGGGGGGGGGGGGGGGGGGGTAGTGGGGGAGGTGACCGGGCGAGCTTCAGGGTGGCCTTATTATCTTGCACGTTATCCAGGCGGGGGCAGGCGTGGCAAGCTGGGGCCCCTTTGCGCGAGAACCCCGCCAACGCCCCGTCCCACCTCTCCCCGCTACGCCCTACCACACCCCGCCACACCCCGCCACGCCTCGCGGAGCAGCGGGGGCCTTTAGGGCGTCTTTTGTTGACTAATACTCCTTTTAGAGGCTAGGCTCTCCCCACGCAGGAGTCTCGGGGCCGCCCGGCCCGGCCGGCTGGACGCGCGATAGCAAAGGCTTTGCCTTTCTCGGGACGAGCCGCCCGGGTGGTGGAGGTCACGCGGCCATACACACTACACAGGGGTGGGGTGCATACGGCTCGAAATCCGGGCCTGAGAACACCCTTCTCAGAACCACTTCGAATAAATGTGCACTGGAAGACGGTTCCAAACTTCATAAAATAGTGTACACCATTATAACTAACCGTATACTACTGACATATATTCCTTCTTATAACGCTCCTTACCGATACCTTGATTCGGCCCACGAACTGGTCGTTTCGGCTTTTTTGCCTCACCTGCTGCACTTTTGATGCATTTGTTTTCAAGAGTGCAGTGTTCCTTTAAAGGAATTTACAGCGCGAATCCATCAGCAGCCAATTATTTCGGAGCCAGAGAAACGCCCCCCCCCCCCGCCCCCGACCTTCCTCACGCTTTTCTTCCCTAAGATGGTGCCTACCTGTCAGGCGGTTTGTGAGCTTGCGTGCAGGTAGAACTTGGTAGTTTAGCTTCGGAACGGCGAATGGTGGACACAGCCAAAGGCAGTCACCTCAAAAAATGTGGAAATTTTACTATTTTTTGCAAGCATTTCTGCTGCGTATTTAAGATGGGCAAACAAAGAAGAAGAGCAGCAGAGCGTTAAAAATGATGGTCGTATGTAAAGCAGGGCAACATATTTGCGTGCAGTTCATAAGAAAAATGAATTAGCCGTGTTAAGCCGTATAAGTCAGCGGCACGAGCATTGCCGCGTCGAAACCAGTGAGGGTGAGAGAGAGAAGTGTGTGTGGGGGGGGGG
>NW_026267293.1:374016-376051 GCF_000697945.3 Frankliniella occidentalis | reverse complement strand
GGGGGGGGGTCCGATATTATAAAGTGACACTCTGCCTCGCAAAGTCGGGACGTGTCGGCAGGCGGACACACTGGATAAATAATAAAGTGTTCAGCTGGCCTGCACATGCAAGTGCTCCACACTATGTGGCACAGTTGAGACTGACAGTAAATTTCAACACTTTAATGGGTCCAAGACTTCATGTCCAACCCTGATGAACGCTTTTAAGTGTTTAACCTTACTGTTACTTTATGATAGTATTCAAATATCCTGTCAAACATTTGAAAGTGTGCAACATAGTGTCACTTTAACACACTTAAGTTTTCCCGGTACCGTGGCGCGGAGCGGCAGAGGTCGTGTTTTGGTGCCTGTTCGCGGGCAGGGTGCAGTGCACGTTGTGTGGGGCAGGGCTTCTCGGCTTCGAGCAGGGCGTGTCTGTATAAGCGCGTTAGTGACTCCTCCTGGGCGCCAGCCACACTACCTCGCCGGCGCAGCCGGGCGCAGCGGGGCGCAGCGGGGGGCGGGGTGGCAGTAGTTACAACCCTCACCCCTCCCCGCACCGCAACTCACACCACACCGCATTAATCAGGGTGTGTATTATTTACTACAGCCGAACGCTGTCATGGCGTGGCACTGCAAGCGGCCCGGCGGCGGGTGCGAGAGAGAGGAAGGAGAAGGAGCGAGAGAGCTAAAGGAGAGGGAGCGAGGGAGAGACAGAGAGAGAGATGTACAGGGTCGGTGGGCGGCTGGAGTGAGAGAGTTGTTCCTCACAGGTAGAGGGCGCATGTAGAAGTAAGAGAGCGGGCAGAGATGGTGGGCAAAGAACGAAGAAGAATAAGAGAGACAGAGAGAGAGAGAGAGAAAGAGAGAGAGAGAGAGAGAAAGAGAGAGAGAGAGAGAGAAAGGGAGGGGAGGGGTAATAAAGAGGAGAGAGCGAGGGGTGCCCAACTTAGGTAATCAGGTGTACACAGAGTAGGTAATCCCTGGTAATCACCGGTAATCATTGGAAATCGCCAGTAATCCTTGGTAATCGCCGGTAATCCTTGGTAATCGCCGGTAATCCTTGGTAATCACCGGTAATCCCTAGTAATCGCCGGTAATCCTTGGTAATCACCGGTAATCCTTGGTAGTCACCGGTAATCCCTGGTAATCGCCGGTAATTCATGGTAATCACTAGGTAATCGTTGGTAATCACCAGGTAATCGTTGGTAATCACCAGGTAATCGTTGGTAATCACCAGGTAATCTTTGGTAATCAGTAAGTAATCCAGCAAGGAAATTCCTGGAAATCTTTGGTAATCACTGGTAATCCCTGGTAATCTTTGGGAATCACTGGTAACCTTTGGGAATCACTGGTAATCTTTGGGAATCTCTGGTAATCTGTGGTAATCAATGGCAATCTTTGGTAATCTCTGGTAATCTTTTGTCAGTGGTAATCTTTGGAAACCCTTGGTAATCATAGGTAATCTTCGGTAATCTTCGGTAATCTCTGGTAATCCTTGGTAATCATCACTTTTTGGTAATCAGGTGTACACGATTTTTTCGAGTTGGGCACCCCTCGGGAGAGAGAGAAACAGAGTAGAGGGATCAGGCCAGCCAGCTCTAAAACCCGACGATTTTCATCTTCACATTATTCAGGGGATGGGGGAGCTGGGAGCTGGTGGAGCCGTGGGCACCATGGGTAGGAGGCTCGGGCCTAGAAGCCTCGGGCAAGGAGCCGTGGGCAGGAGCCGTGAAGCAGCAGCCGTGGGTAAGAGTCTCGGACAGGGGCAGAAGCCTTGGGCAGGAGCCTCGTGCAGGAGCCTCGTGCAGGAGCAAGGTTCAGCATTCGTTAAAAGTAACGATTAAGTTAAACTTAACGGTTAACATTTTCGACTAACTTTTAACTTAACGTTAACTTTTGCTGAAATGTAACTGTTAACGTTAACGATTAACTTTTTGGGACAAACTTTAACGATTCTTACGTTAAGTTACTTTTTCTTCAGCAAGCCCCCTTTTCTTCGAATGACCGTGAAAAGACGCATCAGATCAGCGTGTTTGTCCATTTCCTTGCTCCT
>NW_026267293.1:371195-372960 GCF_000697945.3 Frankliniella occidentalis | reverse complement strand
GGCAGGAGCCTCGTGCAGGAGCCTCGTGCAGGAGTCTCGCGCAGGAGCCTCGCGCAGGAGCCTCGGGCAGGAGGCTCTGAGGCGCGCTGCTCCACCCTATGTATTACTTACGTCCCAAAGATCATTTCGAGGTGGCTATGCCGCCGCCCTGCTCCAGCGCGGCGCGAGCCTAATATCACGGCGGCACGGCTTTTTGGAATTGCACAGCGTAGAGTGTTACTTTTACCACGTCATACACCCTTAAAAAGGGAAAACACTCTCTAGTTAGGTAACATGACAAGAAGGACAAAAATTTTTTTTGCGTATGCACTGCAAATTTACAAAAAATAAAAAAACAATATGGGTAAATCTTAATTATTTTCTAGTAATATATGCGCGTAGTTTTCCATCCAAATTCAAGATGTTCCTTATACAAAGGTTTTGTACTTTTCAGATTCTACTTTTTTTTTCACCCATCAGGTTTGATGGTCAGTCTCAAAACAACTTCGATTTCCCCGAATCCCCTCGTGCTGCGAGGACCTCCCGCGAGCTGGCTCGGCCGCCCCGCCCCCACCGCGCCCGTGCCTCGGCCTTCTTGTCGGTGATCGGCACCGTATTCACGGGGTGATGCCCTCGGGGGTCCTTCTCCCGGTCCCCGCCCCGCCCCGCCATCCCCCCGCTGACAGCGATGGCTTCTTAATTAAGGAGCGCTGGCCTGATTTACTGGACCCTTATCGCTGCCCTCTTCCCCTTCTCTCTACCCCCTCCCAAGCAGTCGCGATGTCTTGGAGGAGAGGAGGGGAAGGAAGGGGGGAGGGGGGCCGAGGGGAAAATAGATTTATTGTACGTGAGGTGTTTTCGGCGCCCCCGTTGCCAGCGCCGCGCCTGCTGACAGCAGACACCTCAGGAGCGTCTCTCTCTCTCTCTCTCTCTCTCTCTCTCTCTCTCTCTCTCTCTCTCTCTCTCTCTCTCACGGCCCCGTCGTCCGTGGCGGGGGCGTGCCAGTTCAGAGCAGAGGTCCCATTCACGGCGGTTTGCTATTTTTCAGCCCGTTTTCCTCCTCCTGGCTGCCGATTTCTCTCTTTCTCTCTCTCTCTCTGAGAGTCGTGCTCCGTCTCTGTCTTTCTCGCCGGCACGCGGCTCGGCTCGGGGGTAGGTAGGGGCGCCCGATTGACGTCCATCACTGAGAGAGGATGTGGGAGGGGTGCGCGGGGGTCGAGGGGGAGGAGGGGGTCAGGCCCTCGCCTGGCTATTAACCCCTCTCCCACCCTTCCCCTGCCTCTCCCCCTCCCCCTGCGCTCACCGCACCCGTTTCGTCCAAACGCCTCAACGAGTAGGATTTGTGGGACGGCTGCCGGTCCAGCCTGACCGTGCCCTGCCCACTCACACCCCTACCCTAGCTCCCCTACCAGCACTGTTTTACGTCTCTTGATAATTATTTACCATAAAACAATGCATTGTACAAAGACATTGTCGAGCAAACATGAAGTATGACTATATCCATAGCTAATTGCAAAATGACTTGCATGCCATTTCGTAACTGTCGCTTATTAGGACAATTATTCCTTGTGATGACATCCGCCACTAAAAAACCCTCGAGAGAGGATATAGATGAATATAACACCTGATAAAAAGAAAGAATTGCTCGCTAGCCTAAGAGTGTATCGAGGAGAGCAAGCGCTGCTGAGCGCACGCTCGCCTCCTCCGCCGGGTGCGCCTTTGCCTGTCTCTCCCCGAGCTATATCCCCTCAGCCCCCCCCCCCCTCTCCACCTCTCTCACTCCCTC
>NW_026267293.1:365258-370626 GCF_000697945.3 Frankliniella occidentalis | reverse complement strand
ATTAGAATGAGTGCCCTTTGTCACAGCTCAGCACTGCAGCAGCGCGCTGGTCTCCAACAAGGTGGCCATCTCCAGCCCCCTCGGCCCCGCCTCTCTCTTTCCCTTCGGGTAAACAAAGAGGCACTTTGGGGCAGACAAACCTGCTGGAATTATTCTACTCTCTCCCTGCCGTCCGTCCGAAAGGAAATGATGAAAAGCCGGTGGTGGTGGTGGAGATAGGAAAGGGGGGTGGGGGTCTGTCTGCGCAGAGATTAAAGAACACGATGGCCATGTTCGCTCAGCTCGGAAGCGGTGCGTGGCAGTCGGTGGCAGTCGGTAGCGCTCTCGGCCGAATTCAGAACGACCCACTGTGCTCCGCCCGCTCGCTATCTCCGGGTGCCCGCCACTCCGGGAATATGCACCGGCGCAGTCCGCCAGGCGGCAGACGAAGACGACGACAGTGATTGTCAGCGGCGGTCTCCAAGTCAAACCCAACAAAGTCGCGCGTCGCCGGCCAGGTGCTACCTCCCCACGGAGCCAAACAGCCCCGCCACCCGCCATCAACTCAAAGAAAGGAGAGAGGCAAGTTGGGCGGACCGCTCGCTCCGACCGGCCCAAACCCGAGGAAGGAGTAGTCCTCGTCGACCGGCCACGGCCAAGGAAGGCGCCCCTGAGCCAGTGCCAGCTTCTGCTTTAGTTTTTTTGCGTGAAATTAGTCTTGAAAAAACTTTTCCCGAGCGGAAATTTGATTGTCCGCGTTCGGAAAGGAGAGTTCGGGAGGGCTGTGAGAAGGAGTAGAAAAGGGCTAAGGAGTTGAGCAAGATGTGTGAGGGAAGGAAAAGGGTGAAGGAGAAAAGGACGGGTGAGGATTCCGTGTGGGAGGAGGCGGAAGAGAAGGAGGAGAAGAATGGGAAGAAGAAGGGGAAGAAGAAGAAGAAGAAGAAGAAGAATCGATGTGCATTATTAAAGGCGCAAGGGCTCTTCACCTGGGAGGAGGTGGGGAGTGGGAGAACCACGCGGGGGGAGCCCGGATATTGCTCCAGATACTACTTCAAGGGGCCGACAATGTGTCACGAGGGCCCTTCGAAGAGAAAAGAGCGCCGGGGTTTGGTGGAGGGAGAGGGCAGGGCCGCGGCAGGGAGTCGGAGGTTGCGGGGTCACGAAGTCCCGGAGCGCCGATTAAAAGGGAGAGAAGTAAAACTGTGCGCTGCTCCCCGTAGCGACCGGTACCGGTGGTGCCCCGGGA
Organism: Frankliniella occidentalis; assembly: GCF_000697945.3. Classification (NCBI taxonomy): domain Eukaryota; kingdom Metazoa; phylum Arthropoda; class Insecta; order Thysanoptera; family Thripidae; genus Frankliniella; species Frankliniella occidentalis. Next base: position 369,401 of record NW_026267293.1, on the reverse strand, counting down.
ACGCCTGCGGGGTCGCGGCAGGCAACCTGCCGGGCAGGCGGGTGCGGCGGCACGGCCTATCCCCAGGCCGGCGGGCGCACAGCGCTCGCAGCGGGGACCGCATCACAGCACCCACAACCTCTCTTTTTCTCCCTTTTGCTCTCTCCTCTCTCTCTCTCTCTCTCTCTCTCTCTCTCTCTCTCTCTCTCCCCCCCTTGCACACACTGAAACACACACATACTCACACCCACAAGCACAAAAAAAACCTCTACCGCAATAGAGCGTGACCTTGGGCTCCGGGGACCCACAACACTGGAGATCGGCAGTATCGTCGAAAACGCCCCTTTGTCAGACGAGCTGGCTATATGGCTGTTACTCGCAGGTCACCTGCGGCGCCTTGCGCGCCCGGCGCGCTACAAAGCACCAAACAAGCGCTCACACACACACACACACACACACGCGCTCGCGCGCGCGCGCGCGCCCAAGGTGCTCGCTGCCTGAAGGCGTTCACCCTCTGAGCGCCCGCGCACTCTGCTGCTGTGCGTCTGCTGTGGTGTGGCCAGCTCAAACAAGTCGCACATATTTCGTTCTCAACTCACTAATAATGGCATTGCAAAATTTAAAAAAAACAAAACAACAAACATGCAAAAGAACAAAAATCAAAGGCATAACGTCAGAGGCCTTCTCACATAGACGCTTAAAAATGTGAGAGTGCTTCAATCGACTTTTTTCATAATTTTCCATGTATATTTTTATCGGTGTGCGGTGTGTATACCGCAGGCACGAGTTGTATCACTTTTGTAAAAAAAATGAGTCGAGGCCGGCCCGGCCGGTGCGGCCCGCCACGCCGCCGCTGCCCAGCTCAAAGGGAGGACGACGGCATGGATGGGATTAGCATGTAAATAACGACATCCAGGCGTTTTGAATAATGCCGCCCTATAGCGGCCGCCGCGCCTCATTGTCGGCCTAAACACGTGGAAAAAGGGGAGAGTAGCGCAATTAGGTCATACACAATCGAGGCGCCGCCGGCCCGTTCCTTTTGGGTGCCATTTTTTAAAAACTGTTATTTTATCAACTTATTTTGTGGGAGAGGGCGGGCGTAAGCATGACTTTGAAAATTTAGGGTACGGTGCCTGAGTACGGTAAACTCCCGAAAGGGAATTAGCCATACACTGTATATCATTTGGCGATGAAACCACTACCAAATGTGGCAATGCCAACGAGTTGGCGATGGGACATTTTCACTACCACTACAGTGGCGATGGGCCGCTCATTGCCAACCCAGTGGCGATGAGGCCATTGCCAAAAACTGGCAATGGGAAATAGCCAAACGGAAAAACAGTGAAGACGATGAATACAATGCCCAAATTATTGGACTGTTGCTTACTTCCAAAATCTTGGCGATGGAGTTTCATTGCCAAAATATTGGCAATGGAGGTTCATTGCCAAAATATTGGCAATGGAGTTTCATTGCCAAAATCTTGGCGATGAAGTTTCATTGCCAAAATATTGGCAATGGAGTTTCATTGCCAAATTTGGCGATGAAGTCGTTGCCAAGATTTTGGCAATGCACAAAATGTCAACAATGTGGGGATTATTTTCCATGTCTTTACTGTTTTTTCGTTTGGCTATTTCCCATTGCCAGCTTTTGGCGATGGCCTCATTGCCACTGGGTTGGCAATGAGCGGCCCATCGCCACTGTAGTGGTAGTGAAAATGTCCCATCGCCAAACGAAGTTCATTGCCAAAAAGGCGCTTCATTGCCAACCCAGTGGCAATGAGGGCGTTTTCATCGCCAAGAAATGGCGATGATCATCGCCAAACAAAAAAACAGTGTAGTTTTAGTGATTTTTTTTGGGGTGATTTTTGTTGTTGTTGTAGGGAACACAAAGAACAAACTACTGCGCGGGTGCGGCGTATAGGCAGACAAGTCGGAAAAAGTTCGGGTAATAACAAGACGAGCAGAGACGACAGCCTAAATGAGTGTTGCAGAGAAAAATAGTTGCGAAAGCAGCAGCAGATGCTGAAGGAAAGAGGAGAGGAGGGGGCCGGAGGTACGAAATTGCCCCACAAGTGTGGGAGATTGTGTCTCGGCTCGGACAACAAGGGGCGTCATTTATTGGGCGGAACAAGAAGACCATTGCAGAAGTACGTCCACTGCGCGAAGGAGAGAAATATTTTTTTTTGTTATCCTCTCCTCTAATTTCTCTCCTCTCATTCTCTTGTCTCGTTCTCTCTTTATGCCTTTATGTCGAAGGACTTCTCCAAGCTCGCTAAAACGTCATATCTGATTGCCGGAAGATGGGTTGCTGCCGCTCTGAAATGAAGTGAGCATCGCGGGGGAAAAAAGAGAGGAGGAATGAGAGCGGGGAGGAAGGACCCTAGATGTGGATGTAGAGAGAGAGAAAGGGCGAGAGAAAGAGAGAGAGAGGGGGGGGGGGGAGGCACCAGCTCCTCCGAATAGACTCTTAATTCTCTGCATTTTGGGACGCGTGGCTGGCCGGACGGGCCGGACGGGCTGGACGCAGTGGAGTAGGACTCTCCCGTCTCTCTCTGCACTGGAGAGAAATCTCGAGACGGATAAAAGGGGGGGGGGCGATAAGAGAAAGAGAGACCAGATAGGATGCATTTAAAAAAAGAGAGAGAAGGGGAGAATTCCAGAAAGGGATTTGGCCGAGGGTCAGAGTGGGTAGCAGCGGCGCGCAATGACCCGGGATAATGACCCGTAATGACCAGCCAATGTGATCGGCCGGCGATGACGTAGAGAGCAGCGGATCCAACCAACCCGGCGGCAGATCAGCTGATCGGAGGTCGGCCGCGGGCCTCCATAGCGCGAGCTTCCCACTGGCTTGTTGGATTTTCTCACCCGGAGGCACGGGGGGTAAGTTTCCTCTTACAAGCCTGCCACCCCCACCCCCCCATCCCGTCCCCTCAGGTCGTAGGGTAGGGTATACACGCCTCTCCTCGGCCCAGCAAAGTCGACACTTCCGCTGAGTCAACCTTGTGCGACGCGCGGTGTGGCCCTGCAAGCATTCTCCTCTCTGTGCCACCCACTCACCTGGGGGAGGGGTTGGGGGGGTGCAAATTAACTCCCCTCTCAGCAGGTGAGGCAGGCGCGCTCCCCGCCTGGCCGGGCGAGATACAGGCAGTGCCGGGCCCCGCGGCATGGGACAGTGGAAGGGGGGGAGGGGGGGGGGGCACTGCCAATCCCAAAGAACTGGAGCCCCTGCCATACCCGGTCTGCGCCGAACCCCGCGGCGGGCCGGCGACATGCGCCCTGCGGTCATCGCCGAGATAACGACCCAGTGATGGCGAAAGCGAAATAGGGCCTTTGTCACACACCGGAGCCTGCCGGCCTATGGTCCAGCAGGTCAAAAGGGGAAGAGGAAAGGAGGGGGGGGGGAGCAGTAAAGAGAACACAGCCACTCTGATGGCCTGGGAAATAAGGCCGAACAAGACTGACCATCCCGCGACCCGAACCCTCCAGGAAAACGATTGACTGTCCATCTCTCGTACCTCGCCCCTTTGCTGTCTGTCTGTCTGTCTGTCTGTCATTTCCCCTCGCCTCAGGCCTTAAAATTATTTTCTGGTACAGGGATGTTGTTAAATGTTGACCCATAGCCGCATTCCTCCGTAATAATTATTTCAGTATTTTGCCACTTGTTGAAAGATCAATCCGTCCTTTATTTTGCGGATCACATAAAGTCGGTAGACGGTTGGGGGAGGCGGGTGCGCACGCCGGCATGCCCTTCCCTTCCACCTGAGGATATAAAGCGGGGCTCCGTGCGGCGCAGCCAGGCCAGGCGATGGCCAATAATGGCGCGGGGGTCAGTCGGGACCGGCCGCCCCCCAGGAACCCCCTACCTACCCCTACCCGCGGGAGAAGGGGGCAGGGAGCGGGGAAGGTTATCCGCGGGCCTGGTCTGGCAAGGATTTAAGAATCCGTTTCGTTTGTAATAAACGAGATTTATGGTCAAAAATTTTCTTGCTATAGCCGCGCTGCCGCTGCTGCCGCCCCTGCCGCGCTGCACGGTTGGTTGGCCAGTGGCGGTCTGTGTGCGGTGGGCCCCCCCGAGGCCCCCGCAGTGCCCCCCGTGTGTCCCCCAGGGCTGGGGGGAAGGGCACAATGTGCCCGCCCCCTTTACCCAAACCCGCGCCGCCTTTT
>NW_026267293.1:362020-365188 GCF_000697945.3 Frankliniella occidentalis | reverse complement strand
GGGGTAGACGGTATGGGGGTGCCACCGCGCTACGCCGCGCCACGCTAAGCCGCATTGACAATTCTTCATACCGAGCTTCAAAGCCAGCCAGCCAGCCAGCAGCGTCATTGAGATTCTGATGCGTCCGGAATTCGTCGCCCCTTCCAACCCCACCCCCTCCCCTCCTGCCACACTCCAACCCCGCAGAGGCGGCATGACAGTGGGACCATAGGGAAAGGAGGGGGAGGGGAGTTGGGAGAGGGCTTTTGGGCGGTTTAAAAGCAGCAGCAGCCGGGTAGGGGAAATCGACCGGGCGATAACACTCCGCTTCACACACAACAACAGTTTTCTCGTCAACACTATTCTCTTCCTCTTGCAACAGCGGCGGCAGCGCGGCAGAAGGCGTTTAGAGCGGGGCTTTTAACACTCGCGTTGCGAAGGCGGCCACATAGCGGACACCGCAGGCGGCTGTTACTCGCACGCATTAGGGCGGTGCAGCAGGAGGGACAAGTCTCCCCCCCCCCCCCAAGCTTGCTTGCAGGCGTGACTGTGCCAGCCAGGCGAGCAGCAGCCAGCAGCAGCCAGCCAAGTTTGCCATGCAGCCATCTCTTATTGTTGTGGAGTGGCGCGGCGGCGTGGCGCTAAGTTTTCGTATTATTATTCTCGTGTTTGAGTTTTGCTCCGCCACCCTACTGCACGCTTGGTCCCGTCACAGGGCGAGCAGCGCGCGCGCGCGGCCGCCACCCTGACCCCTGACACCGTCTGACACCCTTAGCACCGAATGGATAGAGGGTGTTCCTTTTGTGCACGAACAGACGAAAACAACATGGCACCTCCTGCGGGTGATAGAATTAGTTGGCACGCGGTTTGTAAGTGTGCGACAACTTTATCCTCGACGCTGTTTGCAGAAATGGCGTAAAAATGACTAATCACACTTGTAGTTGAGAGAACGCCGATTCGTACAATGTAGTATGCGCACTGAGAAAAATATTTCTTTCCGGGCACTAAACGTTCGTCTAATGCTCCCGATCTTTGCCCGAGTTCAAAATGAGATATTGCCGTTTCATTGAGTTTTAGTGCTGTGCACTAAATTTTCTTTTCCCAGGATGCTGCGTTCAGCTCCAAGCGCTAGGTATAGTCGCGTGCAACGAAAAATTGTCAATCTGACACTAAACGTAAAGTGCTCACAAGCGGAACTCATTCACTGTAAATTTTTTTTAAGAGAATCCCAGTTTTGAGTGGTGAAACGCTCGATTCTCGCTTTTGTCGTGGGATTTTGCTGATCCAAGGGTGGATGAATTTCTTAACCCACGTTGGACATACCACGGGCGCAAGAACTATTTTGAAGTTATGAAATGGTCATGAAATTTCAAAAATACTTCTTGTGCAGTGTTCCCACTATAGACTTATTATATGTTATAAAAGAACAGCAAGGAACTAACTTATATTATAGTAGAGAGCTTTTTTTGATTTCATTCGCAAATGGAGATTTTAAACACAAAATCACTGTATTTCGCCCGACTTTTCCAGTTTCTGCCAAGGATACCATTTTCTGGCTGCATGCACCTTTTCACCTTCCACCTTTTCCCCATACCACACTCACTCTCTCACACACAAAAATAACCCAAACAACTCACAAGCACACACACACACACGCACACGCACAGTTCTTCTTCTCTGGGGTTTGTTCCAATTAGAACGCCGTCCATTCAGACGTCGTCGTGCGATCCATTATTATTTATTTACCTACCTGCCGCGCAATAGAAAGCGGGTCACGGCGACTATTTTATTAATATCGGGGTGCTCTCTCACACACACAGAGGAGACGCGGCCAGGACAAAGCAAAGCAGACCCAGGCGCATGGTGGAAGGGGAGGAATCAGGGAGGGGGCGGCAGGCCGACCAATAAATCTGTTCACATTACAGCAAGGGAAAAAGTCCGCCGCCACCGCGCACCGCCGCCGTAGCTCCTTATATGTGTGTTGGGCAAGGCACGGCACATCGGAATTCGATATACATGTAGTGCTCTCTCTCTCTCTCTCTCTCTCTCTCTCTCTCTCTCTCTCTCTCTCTCTTCTACCCCATTTCAATTTAGGTACCTGCCTACCATCGCCCACCACATACTGGGTCGCAGAAGAACGACCAGACTGATATTATTGCTTTGCAAGTAAGGAAGGAAAACAGGTCTCCACCTCAACCAAAATTACACGCGCTTTAAAAGTATGGGGATGACCACTGTGCTGCAGTCGGTACGCTCTTGTGGGTCTCGACCCTCGGTGGGCCCACCGTGGCACGCCAGCCGGTACGCCCCCAGTAAGCAGGGCAAGGTATCCCCTTATTCCTGCAGGAACGCCCCCCCCCCGGCCCGCTGGCAAATAATGAATTGCGATTGGTCAGGTCTGCAGCGGTGGCGGTGCAGGTGGGGGCCGTATGAACCTGGATCAGGATTTACTGCACGGCATTGTATCGCTGCTGAGGCGCGCGCTGCCGTTGCGCGCACAAGGTGAGTCGGCGAGGGCGCGGCGGGGCGCGGTGGCGGGGTGTGGCGGGGTGTGGCGGGGCGGGGCACAGGGCACGTGTGCCGCGCGCGGAAACTTTGCTCATATCGGGTCTACCACATGTTTCTCTCCCTCTCCTTCTCTCGGAAGGTCCACCCCGGCCCCTTCTAACCCATACCACTCCCTCGCTCTTTTCTTTCACTTGCTCTCTCTCTCTCTCTCTCTCTCGACCTTGTTCTCGCTCCGCGGTGCTTTCTCGCGTATCTGTGTGCGTAAGTGTGTGTGTGTGTGTGTGTGTGTGTGTGTGTGTGTGTGTGTTTTCCTACATGTATGTGTGTATATAAGGGGGACTGGGAGAGCGAGAGAAAGGGGGGGGGGGGAGAATGAAAGTTTAAGTGTGTCTTGTTTTGTTCCGCCGCGACCACAAAGGTAACGAATGAATGAGGAATATAAAAAAACCTAGTGAAGAAACAAAGGGCGTCACGAGGCACGCCCACACACGGGCGCGCGCAAACGCACAAACACACACACACACACTCACAATCACACACACACACACAAACACACACACACACACGCCGAGGTAGGGAGCCGTTTGTCATTCCCCGAGAAGGAAAACTCTCATGCTCTGCCTTTTGGAACGTGGCAGTAGCCGCGCGGAGATGGGGTCGCGTTTGGTGCGGGGGGCTGGG
>NW_026267293.1:360435-361921 GCF_000697945.3 Frankliniella occidentalis | reverse complement strand
CCGGGACGGAGACGAGCGAGAGGAAGGCGCGCGTGCTGTTGTCACAAGAAGGAGTCGCGGCAGGGCCTTGCGATGGGGCGGCCGCGATAGCGAGCGCTGCTCTGGAGCCTGGAGTCCCTGCAAACGGAACTGGAATGAAACCCACCCGAAGGGAAGAAGGGCCTGGTGATGCTTTAGGGCTAGAGTCCAGTAAAAAGCCCTTTGGATCAAGACGCACAGGATGGGAGGCAGGAGGCAGGCCCTTCTGCCACTATGGGGACTGCCTGGACTCATGCAAAGCAAAGGGCCCTGCAAAAAGAACTACAGGGATGGACTTGCAAGAGGGGCTGAAACCGCTGCGGGGCCTTGAGTTCAGTAGAGGACATTGACAGAGAAATTTTAATTTTCACATTGGCTGCTATCTACGAAAGTGCCAAGTTCACGACAGCTCTCGTAGCGCCTGATGGGTAGGCAATACCCTGGCTGCAATGCATGCGTGTACTGCGGGCTGGCCTACCCCAAGTCTCACAGGCGCCGAGCTCCTATAATTTACCGAATGAATCTTAAAAGTCCAAGTAAAGGGCCCTGGAATAAGACTCACAGCAGGAAGGGAAGCAGACCCTGCTGCTGCTGCTGCTGCTGGACTTCTTGCCCATATCACATTTTCCTACAATAGGAACGGGGTTGCGGTCAAACCCATCTAACTGTCCATAACGCCCCCCTCCCTTCCCCCTTTCCCCTTTCCCTCCTCCGTCTCCCCGGGGGGTCCAACGGGTCCAACTCGCGGGGCGCCGCGGCCGCGTCCAGTAGCCAGGTCAGGCGCTTGGCCGGCGGCCAGCCCCGGCGGCCAGCCCCGGCGGCCAGCCCCCGGACCGCACGCGTAAGATATGGACATTTTGCGCCCTTACTCGCCAAAAAAGAAGTATGGCCGAGAGTAGCGTCCTGCGGGGTTGTGCTTCCGCAAAGAACATACTACGGGTTTTATTTTCTTATGATTATTTTAAATTTTACCAACCCCAACCTCGAACGTATCCATACAGATACAGGCCGCATGCCGGCTGCACCTTTGGGGATGGCAGTGCTAGTCGTCGGGGAACGCAACAAAAGACGAGACATCAAAGCAGGAGGCTGCAGCCCCCATAGACAACAACTGCGCAAGGAGCCAACCACGGCGCTCGCTGCTCTGTGTGTGCGTGGAGGCGTGTGTGAGTGAGAGAGAGAGAGGAGGGGAGGAGGGGGGGGGCATGAGCGCGAGAAACCGAACCCCTGGCAGCGCAGAGTCGCGTATTGCATACACAACAATTGTGGTGTGGTGCGCCCGCCTTGCCCCGCCCCGCTTCGTTCCGCCGCTGCTCAGCTCAGGGATGAATTTCACGCAGAATTAATCGAGCCGGCTGTACATAAGAGCCCGCTCGGCTGTGAGTTGCTGTCAACAAGACGGCGGCAGCACCATCAGCAGCAGCCGTGTGCTTGTCTGTGTGTGTGAGTGTGTGTCGTCGCTCCTGCA
>NW_026267293.1:359529-359918 GCF_000697945.3 Frankliniella occidentalis | reverse complement strand
CCCCCCCACACCCCACCGAGATCCCATCCGATTCGTTCTTCCCCACTCTCCCTATTGTATTCACGCTGGGGCTTCGGCATTGCGGTATACACGGGATTTTGTCCTAGGGGTTCATAGACGCAAGATCAAGTCAAGGGGAGCGGAGGTGGGGGAGAGAGGTAGCGGGGGAGGGGTTAAGGAAAGAGTGGTGGGACTGGTGGGCTGAAATGGGCGCGAGAGAAAACGATTGGGTAGTCAGACGTGGCCACGTCTCTCCTCATACCGTGCTGTTTGCGAATGCTGCTACTGCTGGCGCCGCGTGCACGACACGTGCTCTAGCCCTGCAAAAAAGTTTATTTTCCTCCCTCTTTAAGAAAAAAATTCCTTTGCGTTTGTGTTTTTTTTTTTTT
>NW_026267293.1:352941-359109 GCF_000697945.3 Frankliniella occidentalis | reverse complement strand
GGGGGAGGCAGAGAGAGGGAGAGAGGGTGTGAGACACTCACCCTTTGCCTTTCAATTTGAGGCGGAATGGTCAAGGGGATGAGCGGCGCCACCCCGCTCCGCCGCCCAGCCAAGCAAATAGCAGGGAGTGAAAAGATCGAAAAGGGCGGGACGGGGCGGCGAGGCATGACTGGAGGCCCACGAAAAAAAAACCGAGGAGGAGGAGAAGAAAGTAAGGGGCGCGCCGTAAGGGGGATCGGCGAGCGTCAACGGGAGCGTCAAAGTGAGGGTCTGCGGGGGTCTGCGGGGCTGGCTCACGGCGGGGCGGAGCGAGACGGCCGAGGGAGTGTTGTACATACGGGGGCGGCTGTTCCATATTTGAATCTCTCGCGAGGACAAAAGTAGGCGCGGCCTCAGGACCTCGTGCACAGCAACACCGCCCTCGCCGAGAAGTCTCTTAATGAATTTCTCATAAAGTTGCGTGACAGGGCGAAGAAGTTACAGAGCAACACAAACACGAGTACACACACACACACACACACACACACACACACACACACACACACACACACACAGGGGCACACAACGCAAGCACATATATACATACATACAGGGCCACAGAATGCGCGGAATTGCCTCCCCCGTGCCTCGCGCTCGCGCTCCCTTTTTCCCTGTTAAGAAAGCTGTAGCCTTGTCGCGTGTATTGAGAGAGAGAGAGAGAGAGAGAGAGAGAGAGAGAGAGAGAGAGAGACAGACAGACAGACAGACAGACAGACAGGCCAATTTTTAACAGCACGAATGAATTCTAAGTTCTAAATTAGTGACATCACTAAATTTGTAGCTACAAATCTATAAGTAGTTATTTCGAATGTAACGTTTTGTTTAGCTACACAGCGAATCTTTCTTTTCGTGAAAGAGAGCAGTAGAACCAACACCACCACACCACCACCACCACCACCACCACCAACAACAACAACAACAACAACAACAACAACAACAAGCACAGCCACCACAACCGCCAGCACAGCCGCCACAGTGTGATGGCAAACTCAGCTCCGCCAGGACGTCTCGCGCTGCGCGCCCCGCTGACCCGAGGTAAATAATAAATCTCTTTAGCAAAGTCAAACCGTCTCGACGCGAGAAGCAGTACCCCCGCGTCACCGCACCGCCGCCGGAGGGACGGGGGGTCTCGGGCGCGTCTGACTGTACTGTACTGCACGGTGCTGCTGCGGCTGGGCATGACCCATTCATGGCCTTCCCCCACCCCACCCCGCTCACCACGCCCCGCCACGCCCAGCGGGTCAGGCAGCCCCTGGGGGGTAGCCCGGCCAGGGGAAGGACGTCCGGGGTGGCAGTGAGAGTGTTTATCCAGGACGATGGCAACCCCCCGGACCCGCGGGACTCGAGCCCACGACGACGAGATCTCCTTGAACAAAACGACACGGCCACACGATACAGATTTTTTTTCTCTCTTCTTTTCTCCTCTCTCTCTCTCTTTCTTGGGTTCCCTTCGGTGGTTTAGCCTTGAATCCTCTAACAGAACGGAGCAGGCAGAGATCCCTGCTGCTGCTGCTGCTGCCTGCAGCCGGCCCTGCATACTGAGGGGCCCGCAGGGGGTTGAAGGGGGAGGGGGGGGGCACCGCGGCCACCGCAGCAGGTGCAGATCCGGGTCTGATTACTGCCTTGATCCGGCTGGGGAGAGAGGGAAGGGGGGCGACCAGTCGGGAAGGGGAAGGCGGATGCGGTGCTACCCGCAGGTGGAAGGGGGAGGGGAGTGCCGGCACCTCGTTGTGGCCCAAGGCACAGAGTGGAGCGAGGCGGGGCCGGGCAAGGGGGTCCCAATTACCTTTGTAGCATCCATACATGTGGTACCCCCAGCCCCACACACTCTCACGCACACGCACACACACAGACACGCACGCGCACGCGCACGCACACGCACACGCACACGCACACGCACACGCACACACACACACACAAGCAAGCAAGCACAGGTACATACGTGTGCCCGCGCGCACACGGCCGCAGGCGCAATGAAGACGAATGGTATGCTATGCAAAGTGTGGATGTGGCTGGGGAGGAAGCCTGAGTAGTCGACTTGCTACTTGCTAGATTCAACTGGTCTGTGTAAGCCGGAACCTTTTCCTGAAGAAGTTCACAAGCTTTTTGCTGTCGAAATACAAACACGTTTACAACAATTTTGCTGTTCCGGAGAGGGGAGAGGTGTGTGGAGCAGGGGTCCCGGCTCACTGTAGCGCGCGAGCCACAGAGCGCTTTCGCACGCCATCTATCAGTTACTCGGAAGCGTCCGCGTAGGTGTGATCCCTTGCCTCGAGCTGGACAGGCTGGACAGCACAGCCAGCCGTAGACGAACGGGGAGCGCACGCCGGGCCGGGCGGGTCGAGAGAGTGTAGGACCCCCACCCGCACCTCCTATATATATTATTAGTATGAGATCAACTGACGATACTTTTAAGGAAAGGCGGAGACCTTTGACCGCCGAGCCTATTGGCGGGATGCCACCTCGAGGCAGCCGCCGACTGAGAGTAAAAGTGGAGCTCAGTCGTAGCCGGGAGTCCGAGTCGAGAGTCAGTCAGGAGAAGTCGTAGTGGAGAGGAGCAGAGCTAGCGTCAAGATGTAGACGCAGTAGTGTATAGTGTACATTGTAACATCCGAAGAGACACCGATAATACACACCTTGATCAATGTGCTTTGTGTACGTCAATCAATGAGGGAGCATACGAACCCCAGACCAATCACACCCTTCCAACAACCACAGTGGTTGGCAGCGGTGCTCTCATTGATATGACCTCCACGAAGCATAGAGCACAGGTTTGTCTAATAGGTAAGTACAGTGATCTTTTCCATCAGTATCATTTGAACTTACTTGTCGGCACCCGCGCGTGCCTGGTGCTTCCCCGTGCGCGCGTGACCTAGTCATGCCGCAGCCCTGTTCAGCCCCGCGTGCCCTTCCCGCACGCATGTGTCTTTGCTAGTGAAAGTGCGCACGTAAATACAACCTTTACGCCATGCTCAAAATGGATATGCGAATCGCACGTCAATCCACTGTTTGTCACAATAATTTTTAATCATGACCTCTAAATTTTCTTACGGTATTGCATCTCCATACAGTTCTAGTTCTAAAGCTTTAATTTCAATGAGTTTGTGCACCACGCGCATTAACAAAGTGCAATCTTTCCATAATGTGCAATATCCTAGCTAGAAAAGTTCGATAAAAATAAAATAGAGCGGAACGCGCCGCGCCGCACCGCGCGGGGCAGGCGTCCGCACGGCTGTCTATTCTTAGCCCTAGCCGAAATCGAGCTACGCACCTTATTTTTTCTGTCGCCCAGCGATTCCCCCTGCGTCGGAAATAATCTGACCCATTTTGCCGCGTGACATTCAAACGCTGAACTTGAAACTTAAATCGACTATTCTACTTTTGAAATTTTTCAGTGTTCCAGGAAAATCGCCATCGTACTACTTTTCTGCTATTATGTAACCAGTACTTAATTTAACATCTTTTAATTTTACAGTGAGCCACTTAATTGGTTCTGAAGTACAATTAAACATGTCGGCATCAGCGCCATCTTTATTATCTTTAGTTGATAACTTCTCTGGAGAGGACGAATGTTACGCGCTAGAAGATTTCCTAATGTGCATAGAAGCCGCAGCTTCATTCAAACCTGATATTACTGATGCGCAACTGCGAGCCATAATAATACTAAAATTACGTGGCACCGCTAGAGAAGTACTATGTGCTCAACCAGAGCTAACGGAAGGAACATCTGAGGCTCTTATCAAAGCGCTTCGCGATAGATTTGAACCTCTAATTGACCGATACTCGGCACAGCAAAAATTTTCGTCATGCATTCAACTTCCAGGCGAATCAGTAATCGAATATTATTTTAGGTTACTTTTAGCAGCGGAGAATTATGCCGCTACCCGTCCCGCTCCAACAGAGGACTTGAAGGAAGCCATCAAGGCGCTGACAAAGATTGAACTTCTAGATCAATTTATGCACGGAATAAATTGTAAATTGCGTCAGTTTGTGCGTTTTCAGACCCCCGCTGATATCGAGACAGCTCTGAGCTTCGCCCGGAAAGAGGAACTCTACGTTTCTCTTGAGAAATCGAAAACACCAGCTTCGATAAATTCAGTAACGGCGCAAACAGATAATTCCTCTAGTTTTCAGCAGCAGACGCCTTGTCACGGCCATCAAGCGTTATGCAGAGCAGACGCTCAGCCTATGTCCAGCGCCCACTCTGATTCTAAGACTTGTCCTCATAAACTTGCAGTCGTTGCACCTAATTTAGCAGATGTCAAAGGGCAAGCCTTTTACGTCAAAATCTTTGATCAAAATGACTACCTAACCTTTTTGATTGACAGCGCATCAAAAGTCTGTGTCATTAAGCGATCCTGTGTAAATCATTTAACACCTCTTGCAGATGAAAAAGTCTACAGTATTGGTGTAAACCAAATACCAGTCATCGGTTACTCCAAGGTGACATGTGGTAAGGGACGCCACATTGTTACTTACAACTTTCTCGTCGCCGACGACAGGCTTCGATTATGTTGTGATGGTGTGATCGGATCTGATTGGTTGACTAAACATAGCTGCATAGTCGACTTGAAAAAGAAGCGACTTATAGTGCCGAATAAGTTTACGGCAGCTCTACTTCCTGTTGCCATGAAAACGCCAATTTACCAGCTTGGAAAACTTACATGGAACAGTCAGATATGTAATTGGGATTATGGAGCGAACTTGCGCTCTCCCGTAAGTACGCACTATTGTATGGGAATATGACTCTCCCAATCTCTTTTTAATAGCTCGTCAAGCGTTTTAAACGCGTGTAGCTAGACCCTGATGTAACTGCGGCTGAATCGTCGCCTGCTCAGGCAAAAGGTAATGAAATGTAAATAATGTATGGAAACGAAAATGATATCGTTTGTCCAAACTCAAACGCACATAGAACCGCGTAGCCAGACCCTGACGAACCTGCGGCCGAATCGTCGCCTTCTCAGGTGAAAAGGTAATAAAAACAGCAGTCATTCTATTTTAAATGAATGAAAACGACAACGATATAATTTGTCATGTACGAGCGTACATAGAAGCGTGTAGCCAGACCCTGTAGAATCTGCGATGGTCGCCTTCTCAGGTAAAAAGGTAATAATATTAGTACTTCTATGATGAATGAGTCAAAACGCAAATATAAGCGTAATGTGCGGTAATAACTTCTTGAACAATATAAGAAACTTACCGAATTTCCAGTCGAACGGAAAATGCTTTGAACAGCTAGTAAATTTACACCAAGCATAATTATCAATATCCTATTTATAAGAAAATCTTTTCTAGTATTACTTTCCTTAAAGAGCGTGAGGACCAATAGTTCATCGAAAACGCATCATAGGAAAATTAATTGTAAATTCTTCAATGATTTAGCAACAATTTGAAAACGTTGCCATTCTCTGATTAAACTTGATCTACAATATTTAACTGTTGGTATTTAATTCATAATGCAGTGTGATAAGTCTCCCACAAATCATTTCCATGATGAATTGTACCTGGACGAGACAACCACTGCTGAAACCCATCCCTGCTCGCGCCTATCCGCTTTTCAGCAGATATAAGAACACTATATGTGATCAATTTTAAGGCATTTATGTGGTTGTGCAGATTTCATTTGTTGCGTTTTACCATCATCATGCAACTGTTATCACTAATTCAATACCAGATATGCATAACTCCAACCACAAGCTGCAAGCCACTAACAACGTGCTTATGCAAATTCTTCAAATGTCAGCAAGAAGCTCTTTGCACTCGCCAAAATGTTGTGGAATTTATTACTAAAATGCAATAAACATTTTAACAAACGTCATATCCACAACAAGGCACAGCAACTATTTGCATGAAAGTAACACCGTTACAGATCACTTCAATGAATTGAGCGAGAGAAAATGCTCAACCTAACACTAACAAAAATGAAAAAAAAGGGAAGGTGTTTTAATATTTTTCTCTCTCAATTTAGCGGAAGAGCAGACGGTCGAATGTTATATTCGAAAAAACGGTCAAATGTTATATTCATATCGAAATGTTTTATCGTAAACGAACCGTTTACTATTCTTGATATACCTAGCAGCTATTATTGTATTCAAATCTGCAAACAATTACTAGATCAGATTATATCAA
>NW_026267293.1:346931-348360 GCF_000697945.3 Frankliniella occidentalis | reverse complement strand
GGCGGGCCGGGGAGTCACATACCATGCCAGCGAACAAACAGCTCCCTCTCCGTTTTTCCGCCCCGCACACGGCACACAGCCCCGCGGCGGCCTCTCGCTCAAGTGTGTGACACGTTCGTCGAGCACGTTTCCCGTCTGCGCGACCGCTGCCATCACGCACTTCCGTCGTGTGAGAGTAACGCACTCGCTGGTGTGTGACTTCCAAGCGTGTGCTGAGCCGAGGTCGTCGGCGTGCTGCGGTAACAAACGTGTAGGAGGGCCTTTTGAGGGGCCAAGAGAGAGAGAGAGAGAGAGAGAGAGAGAGCCGTTATCCCTTGCCGCGCTCCCTGTGCCCGCCTGTGCTTCTCCTACAGCAGCTGCAACCGCCGCCAACAAACAACGATATTATTCATACACTTCTGAGCCGGGCGCGCTAAACCCCCTGCCCTCCGCCGGGCGTGGCGTGGCGTGGCGTGGCGTGGCGTGGCGTGGCGTGGCGTGGCGTGGCGCTCACCACACCTCACTTGGCATCTTGCCAGTGCCGTCCTCCTAGTGTCCATTCACCCCTGCGAGTGAGCAGCCGGCGTAGCTAACGCCCCTCCGTCCCCCCCCCCCTTTTCTCTCTCTCCCTCTCCCTCTCTCTCTCTCTCTCTCTCTCTCTCTCTCTCTCTCTCTCTCTCTCTCTCTCTCTATCGCGCGGTCGCTCTTTTCTCTCTCGCTCTCGAAGGCACGCCTCCGCACGGGCCATTCATAGGCGCTCATTCTGCAACGTTAGTGGGCGCGGGGCGGCAGGGCGAGGTGCTGCCAGAGTGGGCGGGCGGGCGAGCGGGAGCGGGCAGCCGTGTGCACCCGCTGTTTGAAACGCCATGTCCTACGGTGTAATTTTAAAAGCTCGACACTGGAAAATTCAAGGTGGTTTACAGGCCGCTTCCTTTATTTTGCTTGTACTGTACCGCATGCAGGCATGCGGGCGGGCTTGCTTTCCGTCGCTCACCACGGTGCCTTTACGGCCCCGTGTGAGTTGAGTATGCAACCCGTGGGCACGCGGTACAGTATGAGCAAAACGTAGGGCCCCGTGCGTTAACATTATGCACGGGGTAGCTGAGCGAAGTGCATAAAAATAACAGAAGACGTAAAAAATATAAAACAAAACCATAACGAATGAGGGTCCGCCTTAGGCAACTGGTTCCCTGCTCCAAGAACGTAAGAGATTTTTTTTTTTGGGGGGGGGGGCTCACTTCCAATTATTCCGTCTCTATCGTGAGCCATCTAAGGGATAAGGAATTTGTCTCAAGATCCCTGTATGTGCATTTAGGCAACTTACCGTTACCCTCCCCTACCTCCCCCGAGGGGTACTTCACTACAAATTCAAGCATACACAAATTTTTCTTCTTTTCTCTGATTTATTTCCCTGCGATTATCCTTTTATCTTTCTGATGTTTTTCTGTTT
>NW_026267293.1:344501-346763 GCF_000697945.3 Frankliniella occidentalis | reverse complement strand
CCCCTCTACAACAGGTACTTTCAGTAGTGAACTTGAGTAATTACTATGCAATACAACAGATTTGGAAGTCCACTAGAAAGGCTTGATACTGGGAAGTCTGGCTTCTATTAATTAAAATACATGGTTGATTTGTTTGGGTAAACACATTACTGTAACAATGCCTTTTTATGAAAGGTAAATTCCGTTAGATTGCCTCTGGTTGAAGTGAAATTAAATACCTTAATATTTAATTTGATTTCAAAATACATTTAAACTTCTTTCCTACGACAAGTATAACTTGTCACTCTTTCATTCATTTTTATCAGCTCTTTCCTTGGCATTTCAAGAATCACGAGTCACTGAAGTATATTTAATTGAAAGTTCTATGTATGGTGTATCGTATCATACAGTTTAGTTTCAATGCTCCCACTATTTTATTGGATATCATTGAACATAATGTAACTCCAGACAAAGCTAGTCAATTTAAGAAAACGATATACCTTGTTCTGATTTCGAGGGGCCTATCCTACCTGAGTTAACGATATTGGCTATAATATTGTTCGGTGCCTTGCAGGTCCATGCCTACTGTGGAAATAAGTTGTGTGTTTAAGAATCGTTTTAACATGTCCTATTGAAAGATTAGGTGACTTCCAATCATTCTACAAGTAAACACCATTACATTTGGTTAAAATAACAAAATTGAAATTTGGAATATTTTGGAAGTTACAAAATTAAAAGTTCAATGACAGATTTGGATTCCTTTTCCAAAATTAAAAAGGATATGTCTTATGCTGAAAGACGATCAGAGTCGAAATGGCAAAGTTATTAACTCCCAAACGGGTAAATGTGTGCAAAAACGACCAAATTGTCAAATTGGGGGGTAATAACTCTGCCATTTCGATTCCGATCGTCTTGGAGCATAAAACATTTTCGTTTTCTTTTGTCAAGAAGAACTCGAAACAATAGCTACCTTCTCACATTCCTCCCGAACCACTACCCCCGTTCCCCCCTCCAACTTACGTAAGAAAACACGTAAACCATTCAAAATATCACTTTCGTTTCTTCTCACCGGACACTCGCGAAACTTCGTAGGTCGAGTTCCGCAACTTCAAAACTAAAAGTAACACACTCGGTTTGACAATCGGACAATTTAATCACTTGTGAGAGAGTATCAAAGACGCGAAGTGAGCGCCGCAGCCAATAGTGCTCATCACCCACTCGGGTGCAGTGCTGCCAACATACCAACGAACTACGCGCGAATTCAAATAAAACGATTGAATATTTCAGAGCTGACCAATGCATCAAATAATGCACACAGATAATACTCGTGAATTGTCGATTCTTAGACAAACACTCTTTTTGCTGTCGGTGCAGCACATTTTGAGGAGATACGGAATGTTACGCACAGACAGACAGACTCACGACGGAGACATCGCCTGACCCCTCAGCGACTTGGACTGAGCTTCGCTCAGCGATAAAGGTAGGGGCCTGTAGACTACCATGTATACAGTTACTCTGTCAATCCAAATGTGTACATTGTACACTTAAAATAATGTGTACATACCCATGTACACATTTATAAACGTGTACATGCTCATGTACACATCTTTCAAAGTGTACATGGCATGTATATTAACATGTACACTTTAAAAGATGTGTACTTACTGTTAGGCATGTGCACATTAATTAAAGCATTTGAGTCGAATTGACAGAGTATATATATAATGGTGAAGCGTTAATTAAATACGGTAGGACCATGTCGTAATGTTTATTTAATCAAAACCGTTGTAGTTCTCTGGTAGGATACATAGTTTGATTGCCCCACCACAATAAGCTTTAACGCTTTTTGTAAACATTATTATTTTTGTAAGCATTATCATGCATAATTTTTGATGTCATTTTCTTTTCATATCTCTGTCTGTCTGTCTGTCTGTCTGTCTGTCTGTCTGTCTTTCTCTCTCTCTCTCTCTCTCTCTCTCTCTCTCTCTCTCTCCTCCATCAGGCTGGCCGCGCCGTGTAAGCGATGCTGCCCCTGGTATCTGGCAGTCCGCCATACACGTACTCTGCGACCTCCTCCCCCTCCCCCGCCTCTTGCCCCAGCCCGATGTGCCCACCTCCCCCAGCCCCTCCACTCCCTCTCAACTGCAGCAGACACACCAGATACACTCAAACGATTTAGTCGCACATAAATTGCGCTGTCGCAGGCAAAAGTGTGTCCGGCACGACATGTAGGGAAAGAGAAAGAGAGAGATGGGGGAGGCCGAGTGGGGGTAAGAGGTGGGG
>NW_026267293.1:340996-341671 GCF_000697945.3 Frankliniella occidentalis | reverse complement strand
GGGGGGGGGCAGCACAGGGAAACAGCGATACGAGAGCGGCGAGCGGCGTGTTACCGGGCAGGCCGCTTCGGGGAAACCCCCCGGCTGGGAGAGATAGAGAGAGAGAGCCCAGAGGCAGAGGCCAATGCGTGCGGCTTCCGTGGGTTATTCACTGCAATCCGGGCGCCGTCGACTACGCCGCCGCTGCTGCCCCGGACCGCTACCCGCGTTCTGCGTACGGCTCATTTCAATAACAACCACTGCAAGCGCCACTTCCTCCTCCTCACCAAATCGAACCGCTGCAGGACAACCAGTGGACGACCTGACCGGAAATCGCGTCACACACTGCACACAGAAATAAAAGGGAGGGGCGTATAAGAAAATAATTGTTTCCGCTCGTTTAACGTCTATAGGGAATGTTTTCAGCCCAGGAACAATTTATTCGTCAAATTTATTTGGATAAAAAATGTCAATGCCACTTAGAGTATGGAAGTGTGTCTGTGTCTATCCTAGACGCAAGTTCCGCCAGGGAACCAGATTTTACCGAGACTACTGCTGCTCGGACTTACTGGCCGGCCAGCTCGCTGTCGTCGGCGCGGGTAGGGAAGGGACGGATGGATCGTCGGAAGGATTAGCAGACTACTGACTTCCAAGTTAGACTGATCGGACTCTGAAATAATAGCGGTAGGGTGGGGC
>NW_026267293.1:329933-335606 GCF_000697945.3 Frankliniella occidentalis | reverse complement strand
GGTATAAATTTGTCTCTACTGGCATAGTGTTGTGTACATTTGTTCATTAATTCAACATTGTTTACTGATGCAACAGAGGAGTAGTGCATATTTAATTCATCCACAGACACAACAGGTTCAGCTCTTGTAACTTTGCTTTTACCAGTTTGTAGTAATCTGACTTGGGACCACACCTTTCTGGAGTCAATAGGACCAGAGAACTTTGTATAATAATACTTCACTTTGGCATTTCTTATGTTTTGTTTCACTTTGTTCCTCAATATTCTGAAGGCATCAAAATCATCTCTGCATTTTGTTCTCTGCCACTTGTTTCTGAGCCTGTCTCTTTTTTTGATTTGCACCCTTATTTCATTGCTCATCCAGGGCTCAGTCTGTTGGTTGGGACTTCTAGTCACATATGGAGCATGTTTATCCATTAGCTCAGTCATTACATTATTGAAAGAAGTTAATTTTTCATCCATATCATTTTTTACGTAAACTTCTTGCCAATCAATACCATAAGCATCCTGTAGCAAGTCAGAGGCAACAACACTATTAAAATTTCTATAGGTTACTAATTTCTTTTTAGGTCGAGGAACAGAGAAATCAAAAGTTGCACAAATAAAGTCATGGCCAGAAAAACCTCCAGCTGGAATTTGCCCAAAATCTAGTAGGTGCTCAGGGCAGTTTGTGGCAATTATGTCCAGGTTTGAGTCACAGAGCGCTGTGTGAAAGGTTGGCTTGAATGGCACACAGCTGAGATTGCATAGATTGAGAGCATCAGAAATCATTTTTGGATCTTCCCCACCACGGCCAAATCCAGCATTTATATCTCCACAAACAAAGCAATACTTGTAACTTGTTGCATGGTTGTAGAACTCATTTATAAAGAGGTCCATATGGCATGCCTTTGGCCTTCTGTATATCCCAGCAAATAAAATTTTCACTGGTCCAATAAGTATGTCTAAGAATATAAATTCAGGTTTATCAAAGTCACCATTTGAAACTGCCAGTATTTTTGTAGTGTAGTTAGATTTAGTAAACACAGCCACTCCTCCCCCATTTCTAGATTTTCTGTTTATATTGAACATGTTGTATCCTGGTAGAGAGAATGACTGATCTGTATTTTTGAACCATGTTTCGGACACTGTAATGATATCAAGTCCACAGTTAGAGAAGGTGTCGAGAAACTCTGATTTATGAGATGTATTACAAAGAGACTGTGCGTTTAGATGTGCTATTTTCAATTTGGTTTCGTGATTAATTGTTATGTTTTTTACATATTCACTAAGACCAACATCATCACTCATTGAGGTTACAGGTTTTGCAAAAGTGAAGAGTTAATGTTAGTGTAATGAAGTAGGAAGGAACACCGTACAAACCATAAACATTTGAGCATATATATGCATAACAAATAACAAAAATAAATGTATAACACTGTACATCACAATTTGAGAACAACTTCTTTGCAAGCTATAATAAACATAACATAATCAAGCATGTATACAGTAGACAAACTTTGTTTAATTTTATGAAGGAGGTTCATGTTTTTCCATTAGTGAATCCAATTCACTGCTTCTTTTCAGGCGGAAGGGTCGATGATCACCAATTTTAACCATTATTACCCCGTCATGAGACCAGACATTTTTCTCAAAGTAGACCTCAGCCGCCCCCTTCAATAAGTCCAACCTCTGCTTTGTCAAGTCCTCTCGGATGGTAATGCCGGATCCCTTCAGAGCCTTTTTTGCCCTGAACATGGCTTGACGGGGGCCATAACCAATAAATTTCACTATTATCGGTCTAGGGTTGGAGCCAGGTTTGCCGATGCGATGGGAGCGGTCAATCTGAGAAACATCAATATCAACATTGATCTTCTTGGCCACTTTTACCACAAGATCATCAGTGTTTTCTTTGGGGGATTCAGTAACACCAAAAATTCTCAGATTGTTGCGTCTGGAGTATTGTTCATGCTCTTCCAACCTTCCTTCGAGCTCTTCAATTTTCTTATCTTTTTGTGATATATCTTTGGATAGATTCAGCACTTCAACTTGCAGGTCTTCCACCTCCTTAGTCAAGCGAGTAATTTCAGTTTTTACCGGCTTGAGACACTCACTAATTAAAGTAATCAGTTCTTTTTGGCTCATTTCCCCAACCGTCTGCTTGTTTTGGTTTGGGTCACCGCCTGCTCCGCTTCTTGTGGTGGTCATGGCCGCTACAGGTTAGCCAACCACTGAGAGAAATAAAGTCAGCGTTGGTGTAGATCAAGCACCAAAAATTGAGTTGGCAGTATTGGAGAGGTAAAGAAACAGGCATGGGTCCCCTAACCTCCAAACTGACTTGCCGGGTACAATCACAAAGTTCAGAACCCACACAATTTCAAGCAAGAGGGATGCACTAATACTTTCTTTTGTTCCTTGCAATAATAGTCACTCAACGACACTTCACACACTGCACAGTTTGGCTTCCTTCACTGATAGCACCTCCAAATTCACTTCCACAAAATCACCTGAACTTCACTCCTCCGCCATGACAGAGAGAGAGAGAGAGAGAGGGGGGTAAAATTTACCCAGCTGGAGGGTGCGGGGGGCAGGGCAGGGGAGCGTGTCACAGAGTCACAGCGCTCAATCAAGATGGGGGAAGTGGAAGGGGAAGGGGTCTGGGAAACAACAATCAATGCTGTTGAACCAGCGAGGTGGCATAGGAGGAGGACAGGAGAGGGAGCCTCTCGCTGGGAGAGCTTGGCTAGGGTGTGTGCGTTGGGCGCAGGCATCGCTCAGCGGCAGCAGCGCGCCCCGGCCGGAGAGCAGCTCCAGTACATCGCCTCCCCTCCTTGGCGAGGACAAGCTCCTCTGCCTTACGGACATGGAGCATGTAGCTCTGACGATCTCACTAGATACTTTCCCAAGGGCGGCAGGGCGCGGGCGCAAGGGGTACATCGGCGTTTAACCCCCCTTCTGCCCTTCCCTGACCTGCCGTTCGTGACCTCACCGTTGGCTGAGCAAGTTTGGCGTCCGCTGCTCTCTATGTTGCTGGGCTTGCGGGCCATGTGTGGTGGCTGAGTGAGAATAATCAGTATCAGCAGCAGCAGCAGCGGCAGCAGACGAGCGAGCAGAGAGCACAGCACTCGCCTCACAAGGCCAGGCGATCCCATCGGGACCACTTTGCATAAACTTACTGCAAACTTGTATCGTGGTTTGATTTTGTAAACTTCCATTGTAAGGAGTGCCCTAATCGTGGCCCGCAGTCTCGTTTGAGCCACGGTGTAGAGAGATCTCTCTACACCGTGTTTTGAGCAAAAGCATACAGGGTCGAGAAAAAGGTATGCAATCCAATTACAGCACACGTCCGTAAAGCGTAAAGGGGCCCGGGTACTGCAATAATGTAAGTCGTAAACATAAGTACAGCTAGGAGCAATATAGATCTGTTTACGGCGGCAGCGCTGTTGGTCGTCATGTCCCCCCGCCCCTTCCCGCTCTCCTTGCCGCACTGTCACTGGCAGCATCAGTCATCTCCGCACCGCGCCACCGTCCACAAAGACGTAATGCACCAGTGCCCGGGCGGGGCGTGGCGTGGCGGGGCGGGGCGACGAGTTGCAGGATGAGGATGTTGACCTTCTCGACGTATTCGGAAGGAAGCTGCGCGGGCCTCACGGGGGTCATCCACTCAACCTTTGTAACGTAAGGTTAAGCAACAACAAGGCATCTGCTTGTAAGCGAGCAAAAGTGGATAAGAGAAAAAGACACGCGAAGGGACCAGACCATGACGATATACTCGAGCTTTGACTTAACCACCGCCCCAAGAAATTGCTGAATACTCCCGAGAGCAGATCGCACAGCGGACATTATTATTGAAATTCGTAATGTTTGTTTGTGTTTTCGGTCGTTCCGAGCGCTAGCGTGCGTGTCTTGCGTCTGCTCCCCGGGGGGCAGTTTGATTGCCGTGCCCCCCCCCCTCTCTTCCACCTTTTCTGATTACCCGACACGGCCTTGACCCTCGCAGATTTGTTTTGAAAAACATAATCGCGGCCGTCTGGGCGTTGCCCGTCCCTGTCCTGCCTCCCGCCCCCGCTGGTCCACAGACTTTACCCAGCTCGCGGCACAAGGGGCGGTAGGATTGGGGCTGACGGGAGCGGGAGGGGCTTCGGAGTGGCGCGGTGGGCTGTGGCGTGGCGGGGCAAGGCGCGGCCGGCGGGGCGCGGTGGGGTGCGCAACCCGTCGCAGACAAAGTTGTGAGGGTTTGTCTGCTGCGCAGGTCGGGACGACGTATCGGGATGGCAATCAGACAGTGGCGCAGGCAGCGGGGGCGGGCGGCGCCTTTGTGCAAGGGGACGGGGCGCGGCGGGGCGCGGCGGGGGCAGCAGAGCGCCAGCAGGGCCACCCAGCCGGACCGAAAACTTTCGCGATAAGGCCTATGGTGCATGGTGTACGCCGGGCGCAGCCAGACGTGCGCCGCCCCGTCCCTCGCCGCCGCGCCTCCGCCCTTCCCGCTGCTGGCATTGGGGGCCCACTACACGACCGTGCGACGCCGCCACCCCACCCTCCTCTGACCAGCCCCGGCCCAGCCCCGGCCCCAGCCCAGCCCCAGGCCCCGGCTAAGTTCGTTACCGGCCTCATAACGCAACATCAATTTGGACGTTGATTTAATTACGGCGAGTCGACAGGAGCGCGTGGCGGGGCGGGGCCGGCGGGGGGCCGCGTGCACTGCTGCTGACCGGTATGAGAAATGTCTCGGCCGCCGTCCACGACGACGACGTGCTGCTGCGTCACCGCCACGCCCCGCCCCGCCCCGGCGCGCCCGCCAGACTTTCACGCCACCCTCCACCCTCCTCGCCGCAACTTTCTGCACACACAGACGGCCACATGAATATTCGGGGCTCGGGGCGCCGGGGAGGGGCGGGGTTGCACGGACTGCATCCCCTGTCACTCCTGGTCGTGGTCGTCGTGTTTCGGAGCGGGCGGCGCCAGCGCGCGGCCTCGCGGTCCAGTACCTCGGCCAGCCCAGCAGACACCCCCCTCCTCCTCCCCAACATTGCACGCGGGTACGACCGCCCCTCCCCCCGCTGCCGCCCGGTCCGCGCGCGGGTGCCAAACTAGTTTGTCGTGTCCGGCTGGCCAAGTGGCCCGTGCGAGGCCGCGGCCCCGGTGCGCGTGCGTGTCCGCCCGGGGAAGCAGTTACGCCGCCCAAACTCGGCCGCGATGGTTCATGTGATTGCCCTGGGAGGCTCCCGATGTCCTATCGCTTCGTGCCACTTCGTGCGCCGTCCAGCCCCGGTGGCTCCCCCGGTGCCCATGTCGCGCGGAACAAGGCCCGGCGCGGCACGTATTCAACTTGGAAGGTCACAACATGATCCAGTCGTCCGGCGAGGCGGGGCGGGCCAGGCACAGGCACCGCCCGCCCAGACGGGCCGCCCTGCCCCGCCCCGCCTAGCCCTGCGTCATGTCATGACGTTCACGTCCAAAGTTTGAGGCCCGCGGGGCCGGTGGGTGGGGCGGGTAGGGGCTATCCAGTTCAGTCCCCCGTCACGTGAGACAACCCAGCCCCGACAACTAGCTTACGTTAAGCGTCGCACGGCCAAGATCAAGATATTCATTATTTCGGTTCTTTGTTTGTGAGTGAGTGAGTGTGCGCGTGTGTGTGTGTGTGTGTGTGAGAGAGTGAGAGAGAGAGAGAGAGAGAGAGAGAGAGAGAGAGAGA
>NW_026267293.1:329325-329883 GCF_000697945.3 Frankliniella occidentalis | reverse complement strand
AAGCGGACACGTCGCCCCCTCCCACAGAGATTCCTCACTGTCCCATCAACGCCTATGAACGTATTTATTCACTGGCGGTCCGTCGTGACGTTTTCGCGTCACGCAGAAATTTAGTTTAGGGGCACAATTAATGGTGATGGTCGAAACCGTTTGGGGTGTGTAGGACGCTGGTCCCTTCAAGGTCTCTGCTCCTCGTTCTCTTTTGTTCTCGTTTTCTGTATACCGTTCGGCCCACCACCACCTTCCACCAAGGCACCAACACGCGTCTCATTTAGCCGAGCCCCCCTCCTCGCCACCCTCTGCGCCTTACCCCCATCTCTACCCCCCCCCCCCTTTTCCCAGTCTGCAGCTCGCGCGACCATTTCGCTAATGCCACCCGTTATTCTTAATCCGCAGCCAATTTGGACCCAACTCAAACAGAACTCTAGTTAGCAGCGCCGGGCAACAACAGGAGAGACGGCCGACCGGCCGGCGGGCAGGGCAGGGCGCGTAGGCCGGGGGCCAAGCCGCCCGTCACTGGCGTCAGCTGTCGCCCCCACCCTCCACCTTGCTCCCCCC
>NW_026267293.1:327698-329275 GCF_000697945.3 Frankliniella occidentalis | reverse complement strand
CCACCTTGCTCCCTCTACCCCCCACATCTCCCCCCTCCCATTTCCATCTCGCCCTCTCGACCACCCAGCCCCGAAAGGCCCCACGATAATTGCAATCAGACATGCAACGCGGCAGCAGGTCGCTTGTTATGTACGTCGTTACACGGGGGCCGGTCCCACATAGCGGCGCACGACATATTATCGATGAGCTTCCGAGTGTTGTGTTTGCTGTGTTCTTTTTGTTTCTCGCCTCTCCTCGCATCGTTATGATCAGGAACAACGAGAAGTCAGTTGTTGACACTTGGAAAATCAATCACTGTCTGCAATCGGTGTACACATTCAGAAACTGACAGTTGCATGCACGCGCGCACTTAAACGAAATGTTCACCCCCCTTAGATGCACGCTAAGTACTCGTTGGTTCATCACTGACAGGAAGTTCACCGACCACTGTGATGAACATTGTGAGCAGCAGCCCTTCGAGACGCCATGGAGCGCGCTAGGGGCACATACATCGGAGCGTGACATCGAGCCGCTCCAAACTAGCAGCAGCATTAGCTAACCTCCCCTCTCCGACTCCTCCTCGGCCTGGTCGGGGTCCATAAAGTGCACGCCACGCGTGTGTGCAGAGGATGCTGCTCGAGGCCCGCCCCACCCCGCCCCGCCCCGCCCTCGCAGTGACTGATCACCAAAAAAAGCCGGACCCTGCGCGCCGCTCGCGCCGCTGCCACATCCATCGTTACTACGCCATACTTCTTTTCTGCAGTGTAAGTTTCCGGTTGGCAGACGGCTTGTTCTGGAATCTGATTCGGCTCCTGCCGCCGCCGCCGAGAGTTGGTAGAGTCTGTGTGATGTGATTGGAGATGCCCCCCTCCGCCCTCCACCCTTCTCCCTCCGCCCCTCTCGCCACTGCCGTGCCACCACTGCATCCGAGAGAGAGAGAGAGAGAGGGGAGGGGGGGGTGCAGACATCAGTCCGAGAGTTTGAGCGAGGTGGCGGAAGGGAGGGCGGAGCAGGGGGAGCAGGGGGGCAAAAGAGTTTACGGTGTACTCCTGCTCTGATTGTACTGCTCTCCTATCGAGGGCGCGCTCTGCCCGACCCGACCGTCGGCCGACCGGTCAGAGCATCGGCGCACACAAGGCGCCCCGCTCCGCCCCGCAACGGCCGCCGAAGCGGAGATGTATAGTGCTTTGGCTACTCGCATTCGCAATGCAGATGCAAAAGAAGCAGCAGCCTCGGCACTTACCACGGGGCGGGGGCGGGGGCGCGGGCGCGCGCGCGCGGCCGGGCCCCGGGCTGTGTTAGCCGGCCAGTGTTTACGTTAGCCTAGGTTTCATTAAAGAAACGTGACCACCTTTTCCCTCCTCCCCTCTGCTTCGCGTTCTCCAAGTTTGTTTGTTTTTTTGTCTCGGCACAACGCTGCTCCATTGGGTAACTTTACAAGCAGGGAGCTGGACCCCCTCATTCTCTATTCCCGAGCAGCTGGCGCCGTTTACGCGGGGAGTCCCTCGGTGATCCTCCAGGTCCAGGACACCCCTCTTCTTACCTGTACCCGACGGGGGAGCATCGCAGGGGTGGGGACTTGAGGGACTGCCCCCCC
>NW_026267293.1:326141-327648 GCF_000697945.3 Frankliniella occidentalis | reverse complement strand
CACTACAAGTAAAGGAGTGACCAAATACAATGCCAATAGAGCGATATTGTGAATCCAATTTGACGACTCTTGGGAGAGCGATATTAATTACATCGCTCGTTTGGAGTAACTTTTCGCGACATTTTTGGTTACGAATAAGACTCATTTTGAGTCATTTTCTCAAACGTCGCTCGTTTAGAGTCGTTTCTGCGACATTTTCTGTTACGAAGAAGACTCTTGTTGAGTCATTTCGCAAAAATCGCTCAGAGCGATGAAGCCTTTACGTCTTCTTCGTAACAGAAAATGTGGCAGAAACGACTCTAAACGAGCGGCGTTTGAGAAAATGACGAGGCGATAAAAAAAAAAACCTCTTCGGCGTCGGCGGTGGGCGCCTGGCGCTTAGGCAACACGGTCACTCCCGTGCGTGGCGGGTGTGCCTACCGCCACGGCGCCCACCGCTGCCGCGGGAACCTTGACTTGACTAACCGAGAGGCCACGATTGGCCACGGAAATTAGGAATTTGCACACACACACACACACACACACACAAGAGACAGTCCTCGCAGAGAGTTTGAAAGTGTGGCGGGAGGCGTGTGCGTGTCGCGTCTCTGCGTCTCTTCGTCTCGCAGGTAGAGGCCCCCCCTCTCCGTCGGCATCTGACTGTCAAATTGGACGTCGCGCGCGGCTCGAGCGCGGCTCCAGTCAGTAGTTAGTCGCTGCATTATGCCGGCCGGCCTCGTTTGCATTCTTCTGGTCTGGTGCGTCCCGGCCGCGGGATTACAAATGCATGTGCGCGGCGACGCACTTGCTGAGCGGGGCGGCGGCAGGGTGTCGACTCTCTCTCTCTCCTCCCTCCTCCTCAGCGTGTGCATCGCAGTCTCCCTCTCACTGTGAGATTAATTAATTAATTTATAATAGAAGAAATGGTTGATCTAGAGCAAGACGATGATCAGAAATGTCACAAATGCAGAAAGAATCTGAAAAAGGGAGTGAAGTGCAATCGCTGTAACAAATTGTATCATAACAAATGTGAAAACAGAGACCCCAATGAAGACAGTGATGGTTATGTTTGCAAAACATGTAAAGCTGAAATTGTGGAACTGGACAGACAATCTCACAATATTGAAGATGAAAGAGGAAAGGAAAGTGAATTACTGACAACACTCAAAAATGAAAATGAGAAGCTAAAATTATATGTGAGAGAGCTGAGCGACAAGTTGGACACAAGACTCATGGAAATAATTGGCATGAGGAATGAAATCACTGAGATGAAAGCAATTATAAATGAAACATTAGATGAAGTCGAGAATGAAGCCCATGCCCATGCAAATGAAAAAGTTGAAAAATTGTGCCAAAACAACAGAGAGAAAGTTAACCTCTCATTCACATGGACTAACTCACCTAAACCATTCAAAGCAAGAAGGACACTTGACATGAATCCAAAAGATGTCATAACCACCAGTAACAGGTATGATATCCTTCAAAACCTGGAAAGTTCTAACCATACTGACTTGTTACAGAACAATGT
>NW_026267293.1:318168-318826 GCF_000697945.3 Frankliniella occidentalis | reverse complement strand
CTACCCCTACCCGCCTTCAGCAGTGGTCCTCCAATCAACGCTATTCCACCGGCCCTCCGAAATAACACAAAGGGCGTTCCTCCCCCGCTGGCCCGCTGGCCAACCTGCTTTTCCCCAGTGAGAGGACAGAGGGGGGCTGCCGGCCGGCCAGGAAAGCAGGCGGCCTTGATGAGCCACTGATTGCAGAAAAAGGGGGGGGGGGCTTTTAAAGGGATTCCAGGCAGGAGGAGAGGAGCTTTGTGTCCGGCACAGCGACAGCTGCAGCGAAAGCATAGACGCTTTTCACACGGATAAATTGATTCCACTGGTTTTCCGCGAGGAGCTTTTGTTATCATACTGGGTGCCCCATAAGTATAGGTGCGGTGCCTGTACGCAAATGACACACACACGCGCACACACACAGCCAGTTTGATGAGAGGATAGAGAGAGAGAAGGAAGGAGTTTGGCCGCCGGTAAAGGGAAAAGGGGGGGGGGGGGCGCTGCAGGGGGCCGCTAATTTCTCCTTATTTACCCCTCCAACCGGGGCTGGTGTCTGCGGCCGACCCTCCGCAACAGACAGCAGGGCGGGGCCAGGCAGGGCGTACCCAGGCCAGGCTTCTGTTTTCAATTAAGGCCTCTGGCGGGATGGGGCGGGGTGGGTCGCGATGGGTGCTGCTCC
>NW_026267293.1:316919-317494 GCF_000697945.3 Frankliniella occidentalis | reverse complement strand
GGCCCCGGCGATAGTACAAATTGGGTGGCGGTGGGGCGGGGTGAGCGGGCCAGTGCCGCGAGCAGGGGCCCAGCCCCAGCCCATGGGACAGCGAGCGAGCAGCGAGCAGCGGTAGTAACAGCGGTGACGGTGAAGTCACAGCACCTCCTCTGAACCGCGTCCTTCTATGGTTGACGTTGAAGTTTGTTCATCCCATCCGCCCTCATGCCCTTCCCAAGTGAAGCATTCTCATCGTACGCCCGGGTCAGCAAGGGCGCATGGTGCACGGTTCAGCAGTCCACTGGGAAAAATGTTGCAATCGCTCCTGGTCCCGCTGAGTGTCAAAGCTCGCTGCCAGTCTCAAGAAGCAGGAAAAAAGGCCTCTGCGCCCAGTACCGCAGATCGTATTGTGCCGATGCCCCACCACGCCCGCACCCTTTCCCCCCTTCCCTCAAGCCGTGGCTCTCTCCTCTCTCTCGTTCTGTTCTATCTTCGCTCTGTCTTCCCTTCTGTCAGTCTCAGCGCACCTGCTCTTGTGGCTTGCAGTTGCTGCCGGTTTCGGATTGAAGACGACTCGCGTGTGAGTGTGTGTCTAG
>NW_026267293.1:305298-307320 GCF_000697945.3 Frankliniella occidentalis | reverse complement strand
GAGTGAGAGAGGGAGGGAGGGAGGGAGAGGGAGGGAGAGCGAGAGAGAGCGAGAGAGAGAATTGTAAACTAGATTTCGGCCGCGTGGAGTTGACAAGCCGTCCGGCGTAAATGGCTCCGGCATACTTTTCTTTGCATGACGTGAGGCCCCTCTCGCACCGGCGGCACGGTGACGCGGGGCCGTCACCCCCGCCGCGACTGAAATCCTTTTAGTCAAATTTAGGCCCGCTCGACCCCGGCCACACTGGCCAATTTGGAAAAGTTTTCGCCGGCAAAGGGAATAGGGTGGTCGGCAGGAGGAGAAGGGGTGGAATATAGTGCCCACCTGGGCACGCGCACATTTTTGCACAGTTAATGTTTGTATAAATTTATATTTATAAACATTTATACTACGGCTCAGGTTTTGCAAATAAATGTGCAACCTTGAGACGTGCCTTATGCGGAGTGTTAGGCACTGCTGCATTTTTCTAACATCTCAAAAGGCATTATACATCACCCCTTTTGCTTTTTGAGTGAATGAATGAGACGTACAGGGTATCAGCTCTGTTGATCTAAGTATAGGTTACGACACTAACTCGACATCCTGAAATTTAGTCATTATTTCGTTATGTTTTTGGACGGGCGAGGGGGAAATAATGATGAAAAAATTGAGATGCCGCTGCGACCTGCTGGGGGAGGCGGAGGGGGAATAAATTGCCGCTCGGCAGCGCGGCGCCTCAAGTAGTCGTTGTAGTGGGCGCGTCGCATGCGATGCCGTACCAAGGTGCGCCGGGGCCTCGGCCGGGGCCCAGTCGTACTTGATGGCGACGGAGGTCACCCGCGGCGCCGCACTGCTGGCTGTGAAGACGGTTGTCACACAGAGGCAACACAAAACTATTCACCACTCTCAATCTTTACAGAGGGTATTGAAGTAGAAAATATTTCCGGAAACATTGGAAACTTTCCCACCTACAAAGTAAATATTCAATATTCCTAAAAGATAATAGTAAGAAGAAAAATTAGACATTTCAGTCAAACAACCTAAAAAAAAAATCCACAACTACTTTTCTGGGAAATGACTGGGATATAGCTGTTGTTTAAGACCTTCTTGGCACACCTCATTTCTTGTCGGACAGCGATCTGGAACTTTTCTTTATTACAATCGTCGTTCAGGACACTGATAAGTAAGTAATTATTAGCCATAATAAAGCTAGGCAAGGGCTTTTGTTTTACGAATCAGCATTATTGTTTGGTTGGCTCGGGATTTTGACGTTGTCTGGCGAGCGTGCCTGTGTGCCGCTGCACGCGGCTGTGCGCTATGTTATGCG
Organism: Frankliniella occidentalis; assembly: GCF_000697945.3. Classification (NCBI taxonomy): domain Eukaryota; kingdom Metazoa; phylum Arthropoda; class Insecta; order Thysanoptera; family Thripidae; genus Frankliniella; species Frankliniella occidentalis. The sequence continues at coordinate 306,014 of NW_026267293.1, read as the reverse complement.
GTGTCGGATTCCCTTCCACTCCATCTCACGGTAACGCCTTTCGTTCACGCGCGATTTGAGTGACGTTGGTTGGTTTGTTTACGCACTGACAGGCCGCCGCGAGGGTGAGAGAGAAAGAGAGCAGAGAGAGAGAGAGACAGAGAGAGAGAGAGAGAGAGAGAGAGAGAGAGAGAGAGACTAACGGCTGTCCATTTGTCTCGGCGTCGCGGTGCCATGGTCCTGCCACGCCCCGCCGCGCCGCGCCACGCTCCACCACGCCCCGCCACTCCCGCACCTCGCCTAGCAATCCTGCCCTCTGTGTCAAGAGAGATGAGTCCTCGTGACGGAGTGGTAGCCTACCTCCACGGCGGCAGCCACTCGTTGATGAGGCGCCCCGCCCCGCCCGACTTGGCCGAGCGCCCCCCGCGTTACTTCTCGTTACGCGCGGGCCGTGCCAACACCGGGGGACATCGGAACAGGGGCGGAAGGAGGGGGAGGGGCGAAAGTCGGATTTAGCAGGAGGGGGAAGGGGCGCAAAGCGACACCTCTGCTGTCGCACTGAGCGGGGGGCGGGGGAGGGCGACGATTTCCCATATATAGGAGGTGTGCGGCCGCATCCGCAAGTCGGAGCCGCCGGATCAAGACTGTTATTGAGATCGTGTGGTTTTGGCATGCAGCGGCGGCGGCGGCAGCGGCAGACAAGTCGGAAGGCAAGGAAGGGCGGCGGGGGTGGCGGG
>NW_026267293.1:303778-305248 GCF_000697945.3 Frankliniella occidentalis | reverse complement strand
CAGAACTGTATGAAAACTATTTTCCATTAAAAAAATGCAAAGTGAATGAAAAAGACAAAAGGTGGGTTACAAAAGGCATTGAAATAACATCAAGAAATTATCGGGAACTATGTCAGAAAATCAAAAAGAATCATGATAATGGCTTTGAAGAATACTTCAAGAAATATAGATCAATCTATCGCAAGATCCTTAATGCTGCGAAAACACTGGCAATTGAATCCGAGATTAATAATGCAAAAAATACAACTAAAGCTATTTGGACAGTCATAAATAAACAAATGGGGAAACCAGAAATACAACACAAAAATATAAGCATAAAACTAGAGGACAACACTATTTGTACAGATCCAACCAAAATATCTGAAGAATTTAATAAATACTACTGTAACCTGGCAAAGAACCTGCAAGATGATAACAAAGAAAAAGGCACCACATTTAATGAAACTGAGTTCTCAATGTACCTAAGCAAAGTATCGGAAAATGACATCATTCTAGCCATAGCCAAACTTAAAAATAAGAAATGTTCCGGACATGACCATGTGTGTGATGAGATTATAAAGACATGTCACCAACAACTTATCAAGCCATTGCCCTGACGAGCCGAAAGACAGAGGACGGACATCAAATATTGTCTCTGGCTTGTCTGAAACATGTCTTTATGTCTGGAAACTGTCTTTTTAATGTCCTGTAAGACATAGGTGTCCTTTGATTGTCTAACTATTGTCCAGTTGCTGTCTTTTTAATGTCCTTTTCGTGTCCCGTTGGACATTGTCTCCATGGAGCCCTAAATTTGTCCCCACCGCCATGTCTTTTGGTGTCTTATGTGTGTCCCCCTGGACACTTGTCCCGATCAAGTCCAAAGGTTGTCCAATCATCGATGTCCCGTCCATGTCCTGGAGGACATTGTCTCAGGGGGTCCGTGTAGTCAGTACGTAGAAAGACATCATGTCCCAGCACAGTTATCGTTAGAAGCAACCGATGGGTGAGGGGTAGCGTCCGCGCTCTCGAACTCAAAGGTTGGGGGTTCTACTCCCAGTAGTTCCGACAAATTCATTGGAAGAAAGTACTAGTAAATGGCGAAAAGAGTACTTCGGGTGAGGAGGGCAAAGTTTTTGGTTCGAAAAACTGTTCAATTTTAGCGTTCTATGCTGTTTTTCATGCTTGTCCGGAAGGACAAATTTTTGTCCCACTTTGTCCTGTCCTGAAATTGAAACATAAAGACATGTCCTATGGACATTCTTAGGACACACAAATAGTGTCCCAAACGATGTCCTATACATGGAAATGACATGAATTTTATGTCTTCGTATGTACATGCCATGTCCCAAATGTCCAAAATAAGTCTTAATTATGGCAATACCATGTACAACATGTCCGAGCATGTGTCCCTCCTATGACCTTTATTTGACCTTATGTCCATTGGGGCAGTCCTCGGAAGAGCTTTGTATGTCCTAAGTCCTGCACCGATGC
>NW_026267293.1:300573-303728 GCF_000697945.3 Frankliniella occidentalis | reverse complement strand
CCTACCCCTACACCTCACGCGAGGAAACTCACCACACCACTCCCTCCACCTCCCGCGCCGCCACCAGCCGCCGCCACTGGAGAGCGTCCTTCACAAGTGTCAGCACACTTAAATTTACCGATCTGAAACTTCCCTTTAGTGCCCCCCATTTGAAAGCGCAGCCCAGGCGCAGCGCCCCCCTCAATCATTTTCCGCCCCCCTTCCCCTCGCTCTCCCTCCCTTCCCCTCTGTTTCTCTCTCTCTTTTTTCCCACAGCAAGCTCGCCATACTTAGGTCAGAGTGTCTCCGCGCCGCACACGCATACATCAGCTTTCGGGCCCCTCTTCTTTTGCACCCCCTGAACACTCAGACCCCCCCTCCCCCCTCTCTCTCTCTTTCTCTGCCCCCCTCTCTCTCTCTTTCTCTGCCCCCCTCTCTCTTTCTCTCGCTCTGCTCGCAGCGACGGCAACTTTCCTGGCGAGGAGTATAAGAGGCGGTACGGGGGTGCGAGGGGCGGGTCAAGTTACGCCCCTTTCCCCTTTGGCAGGCCGGGTGGGGCGCGGCGCGGGGTGCGGGGCCGCCACGGGCCATGGGGCGCCATACATCGTATAAGATTCCAAATCAGCAGCTTTAAAAGCGGCAATCTATTTTAATCCCTCCTCCTCTCCTCCCACATGGGCGACACCGCCAGAGCCGTCGTGGCAGCGCCGCCCCCACGACGCCGCCCCGGACGCCCACCCCTCATGTTTGCCCCCCCCCCCCCTCCACCTTTTCGCTAACCCTCCAGTGCGTCGTCGCCTCCCGACCTCAATTTGAGGGTCTGATCGGCGTTGAGCGCGGCTCAGTCCTCCTGGGGGAGGTGTTCCATGGCGGGGGCCAGGATGATGAGGGCGGCGAAGGCTGACTCGGCGGCTCACTGCAGTCCGGTCCGGTTCGATGACAACCCCGCACCCTTCCCCTCCTCCGCCCATCTCCGCTCCGGAAGGAGGGCGAGAACTGTTATGTCCTCTTGCTGCTCCGCCTAAATTCCCCTGCACAACCTCTTGGACGACGATATTTTTTTACGCGCTGTGCTTTGTCGTCCTCGTCGCCTTCTTCCTGGCAAGAGCAGCGGAACGGTGTAGGGGTGCGGAGGAGGAGGACCTCGTTGTGCGCGGAGACAAGCAGTGCGTCGGCTGAGCGAGGCGTTTAGGGCGGCGCGCCGAGGGTCAGCAGCAGCAGCACGACGAGGAGCAGGAGGCGGAGGAGGAAGGGGAACACGGGGAAGGGAGGTCCCCGGGGAGGGGGCGGCTACCTGTGTGTCCCCCCTGTCAAGCACCGGCCCGTTTAAGCAGCCCAGGGCGGCCCTGGCTCCTCGCCAGCCACAGTGTCCGGCTCCCGACGCCACCAGCCTGGACTCTGCAAAAAGAGGAAATTACGCAAGGAGGACGGTGTGCGTGTGAACAAAAGTAAAGGTATTCCGTTGGAGGAAAATCGGAAGCGAAAGAAGAAAAGCATGCTTGCCCGATCCGTTTCCTCCTGAACGCTGATCGTGATGACGTCGATTGACAGCGGAATACCAATTATTGTCTCGCATATAAATTATGCGCAATCTCAAAAACATTCACGAGTTGTGTAGCGGTAAAATCTAAAATGTAGTGACAATATTTTTTGCCCCTCTGTAAAAGCGCGTGTTGTCTGCCTTGCGCGTCCCGCCCCTCCGAATCCGACTTCCCGGTCCATCCACGTTGTCGCACACTTTGAAAGAGAAAGTCGTCGCGGTGCGTGTCTGGCACTCGGCCCCGTCCCGCCGCCCCCTCAGTATGCCTGGTCACGGCGCCGGCGGGCGGGCGGGCAGGGAGGGTGGGTCCCACCCCGGCCCCGGCCTGCCGGCGCAGTCCTTATAGTTTGAGTCAAATCGTCCGTGGAAGCCTCTTTGCGCCCCGCCGGCCCGGCCGGCCCGGCCGGCCCCCACTGGACTCATCCCCCGGAGGGTGGTCGGGTCGCGGCGGCCGCCCTTGCGTGCCGCGCCGCCGCCGTCCTCCTGAGGGTGCGTGCGTGCGGGCAAGTGGCTTCCGGGACATAATCCAACTGCCGAGGAGGAGCCATGCCGGGGCCGGCCGGGGCCATACGGGGCGCTGCGCTGCACTCGGCCATGTCGTACGCGCCGGCGAGAGCCTCTGCCTCTGCTGCTTCCTGTCGGCCCACCGCGAGCGGGCCGACCGGGCCGACCACATCAGCGGGGCCATTGCCAAAATTAGCGCGCAAGCGGCCGGAGATTACGACGGCGCACGCCGAGAGATGCAATCACGACGGCGAATGTGCGAGAGTGGGAGAGAGAGAGAGAGATGGACGTTGCAGAGGGGGAGGGACAGAGAGGGAAGACGATCGGCAGGCATGATGGGCTCGTGTTGGCACACACCTGCTCCCGTGCATGACGATACGTGCGCACGACCGTCTGTCTCTGTCTGTTGGCCCTACGGCCCCGGCCCTGGGACTGACGGAGACGGACGCTCGCGTGCCCACGCGCCGTTGGCGTCGAGCCGGCCTCTTCGCCCCGCCCCGCCCGGGCGTGGCGCCGCTCCCGACGCCCGCGGGCGCCGCGGACACACAAGCGCAGGTGTCACGCCGCCGCCACAAGGACCTCATGTTGTTGTTACAGCGCGCCGTTTTGTCGCGAATACTACACGCAATGTGTCGGGCACACTGGGCGTACCCGGACGCGCCCACCGCGACGACAAACGCGCTTATTTGTTGTGCTCAAACATATTTCTGGATTTGTCACAAGTGTCCTGCTCCCCTCGCGGGGTTGTGTAGGAAGCATCGCGGATGCAAATGAGGCCCACTAATCACCCAGAGGAGCGCGCAGCCGGCGCAGCTGTCGGCGCGCACACTCGCGACCCTGACCTGCCGCCACCCGCGCCGCGCCGTGGGAGCACCCGCCCCTGCCACGCCACGCCCCGCCACGCCACGCTGCTGTGAGAAACAGCTGATTTTCCTTATTTGTCCTCGCGTCGTCGTCGTGCGGGTCGGTTCTTTTGATGGGATCAGAGGCGCGAGAACCAGAGCCGTTAATTCATGCTAATCGTCGTGCGGTCCCCTCGGGTCCCCGCGGCGCGCGCCGCCCGTCGACGCCACCCCCCGCCCTGCCGTTATTTACATATACAGCCCCGCGGGCCCGCCGCGGCCGTGGTGCG
>NW_026267293.1:289702-293288 GCF_000697945.3 Frankliniella occidentalis | reverse complement strand
CCCCCCTATTCCCGACCCCACTCTTTTTCATCCCATACTCTCCCCGGCCCCGCTCCGCCCACCCTCTTCCACTCTCTCACAAAAGATATCTGCTTCAAGAAAAATTTGTGAAACGTGACACCAAGGCCTCGTCTCCTCCCCGCCCGCCCGGTGCCTCTCTGTTGCACACTGTCACCTCAGGCCTGCTCTGCTCCGCTCCTTCTCCCGCCGATCCGCCCCTCCGAGGCGAGGCGCCGAGGCATTCTGTCAAAAATATACGGAAAAGTCGTGTCTTGCCGCGGGCGCTGCGTTTCAAACTGCCACCCGGCTCGCGCGCCTACTGCCGTTTCCGGTTGCAGCGGCGCTCTGCGTTCTTGGTCGTGTCCGGTTAGTCAGTCAGTCCGCTCGTCCGGCGCCGCGGTGACGAGTTTCGGTACGGTCGGTTGTGGTTGTGGGAGCCATCTTGTCGAAAGAGGTTTCCGTTTCGTGTCTTTGTGTGTCTCCAGAACAAACGACATCCTACCACCGTCGCCAGGTGCTTTGTGTTGTAATGTTTTACTGGTAAAACATTTTGAAATCACGATTTGCCAGTGACAAGTGACGTGCTTGTAAAAAGAGTGCTCTGCCCGACTCGCCTGGGGCCGGAACGCCCGAAAACGTCGTCTGGACGCTGTGGCAGGTGTGTGAGATCAACAGATTTTATCTACTTTCTGCGATACTAATGATCGACTTCTGCTTATAATTTGTTGTGATGCACCGAATGTTTTTCTTAATCGCCATTCATTCGAAAATTGAGGTTATGGTTTTCCCTGTTACCTCACATGTGTATTCAGTTGTTATCTGAATGTAGCCCACTAGCCTAATTAACTACAATTTATGCTTGTCAAAGATATTTCTGTTCAGGCTGATGAAATATAGGTGTCTCATTTATAGTTTTAGCAGACTCAATCAATCGTAAATGTATCGTAGAACTTGTCACTTGCTGTTTTGATTGACTCACTCCAATGCTGTAACTCTTACCAAATTTTATGCAGTCTATGCAGAGAAAGAAGCTAACTAATTGTACATCATATTCCTCACATAGTTTTGTAATATTTGGTCATTAGTTTTGTTTTTGCTTCTCTACTGTAAATATTTTTAATTTTACATTCTATTCAGTATTACCAATTATTTGTGAATGGTCGCATGGAAATAAGCAAGTATATCCAAATGACACTTTTGGGTATACCTTTGGTAAAGGTATACATTAGGTACACTTAAAGTATAGCAGATTGGAATGGCCACACTTTGGTGGCACTATCTGCATACTTTTTTAAATATTTTTTGTATACTTTTTTTACACTGTTCAGACACTTTGGCAGGTCTCTTTTTTAGCTCTTTTTTTTCATGCGGGATAACTGAAAGCTAGTTGTTGAAGTGCTGCATTGCTCCTGCTCACTAAAACTGACAGTTTTTGTTGACAGGCCATGTCTAGTGTTTTGGGCAACAGTGTCACTGAAAAAGGAGGGGGGGGGGTATATGGTCTGGGGATGCTTTAGCTGGGACCTGGGTATTGAGCCGAGGGAGGGGGCCAGGGGGAGGAAGGTGGCCGTCGGTGTGACGCCAGTGGCAGGCCAACAGACCCCCGGCCCGGGGACTGTCATGAGCCCCCTGCTCCACTTCGGAGCCCCGCGACCCGCGTCACTCTGTGTCGGGCACGCGCCACTCCGGCAGGACAACTTGCGAATAAAAAGGATCAAGACGCGGGGCCGGAGGGGACCATCCGCTTGGCCGGATATTGGAGCCGGACCTCGACGGCTACCCTCGAGGCCGGCCGATGACGCCCGCCCGAAACCCCCCTCTCCCCCTCCCCTCGAGGCTGTCCGAGGACTCCCACCCCCCATCGCCCTTCCACCGCCACCCTAGAGTCTGCCCGATGGCGTCCACTATTCAAGCTCGAGGGTGTGTGTGCAGGCAGGATGACGCCGACCCTCACTTGAGACGAGCCCGTCGGGCGGAGTGGTGCCTTTCTGCTCCCTGACGAGTGCTGCACCGCCCGCGGGCTGACAACGACGGGGTACCGCGAGGTGCCCGTCGAGGACGGCCACGTGTTGTGACGCACGGGTTTGGGGGGGCGGGGGATCACGGCCAGCCAGCGGGTCCAAGGTCGCCCCCCTGGGGACCGCAGACGAGAAAAAGAGAAGGGAGCGGAGTGGGTAGGGGGCGGGGCGCGGGGGCGGCAAGCAAGCGCCGGGCCGCGCCGGGAAGGTTATGACCGCTCTGCCACGCACGCACACGCACCTCCTGCCCACCCCGCCCCGCACGCAAACAGATCGAGAGGGGCCGGGGTGCCCGGGGTGTTTGTGGTTTGATGTGTCAGGGGCACACACTACACTGTTCGGATCCCGGGTGCATTGGTCCGCGGCGGCAGGGAGGTGGGCTTTCGCGCCGGCCCCGCGCCGCCCGCGCCGCCCGCGCCCGCGCCGGCCCCTCTCCGCCGTGTATCCTGGCGTTGCCTTTGGGGAGCACGGCAGTCAAATGGAAGCAATCCTGTCGAGAGCTTCGCCGAGCTTCGCCGGGACTTCCGGACCACTCGAACGGATACGCAGACATGAAAAGATTTGTCTGGGAGGGAGGGAGATGGGCTTTGTCGTGCCGTACCTTTCGGTCAGGGTCCGTTCGGGGAGGAGAAGGGAAAAGTGGGGGGAGGGGAGGCACTCCCGTGCAAATATCTCCTCCTTCCCCTTTTCCCTTCTTCCTCCTTGGGGATCGCGTTCCGCCGCGCTGGACGCGAAACAAAAGGCTATCAGCGGAGGAAGCCAGGATATCCGCGGCGGCAATTTCGACTCGGGGCTGCGGCGGCGCTCCGCTCGCGGGCGGGCGGGCGGTTTCCGTGGCCAACTCTATGTAGATGGGAACCATCTTGATCGCGTCCAGAGCGAGGCTGCTGGGAGCGGGCGGACCCCGGGCGGACGCGCATAGAGGGCAGAGGGGAGGAGGGGAGGTAGGAGGGGGCAAAAACAACGAGTCCCCATTAGTGCCATTCTGTGAGGCAGAACCATACCGGTCAGGGGAGGCGAGGGTTCGGCGGCGCCGCCGAGTCAGCTTCCCCCCCTTCAGGCCCCGGAGCGCGCGCGCGCGTGGGGCAGACGCAGACAAGTTTGCCGACCTTTGAGTGTGTCCACTTCGGCCTCCCCCTCCGCATGCCGGCCCCCGCCCTGCACACGTTCTGCTGCCCGGCAACGTACACTGTGCGAAGGATGCGGTCTCAACTCTGTGCGTGGCAATCAAAGTCTGAGCGGCGGGGCCAAAACTTGATGCCGGAGACGGCGGGGGCTGTCGTCGCCTCCCCCGAAGAGGGTCTCTCCCAGCAGAGCTAGGCGAGGTGCGGAGCGAGGATTGGAGGGGTTCGAGGAGGTGCCGAGGCGAGTTTGGACATCTTGAAGGCAGGCTGACATTGTAATAAAGCCACGTGGCCCCGCTGACATGTTTTTTGGTTTTTTTTTTGCCATTAATTTTCTCTTTTTTCCCATTTTCTGAAATCTCGTTTGCTATCAAATCGGCTTGAAAAATGATAAAAGTGATCGCGAAGTGGAGGGTAGGCTCCACCCTCCGCCCCCGCCACCCC
>NW_026267293.1:287799-289652 GCF_000697945.3 Frankliniella occidentalis | reverse complement strand
TGCACCCACAGCCCGGGGCGGGGCGGGGCGGGGGGAGAGTCCTCTGCGTTAAGCCCCCCAGGCGTTATGGGGGCCAGCAGATGGATAGATGGATGGAGATATGGGGCGTGGCCGCCGTGGGGCTCCAGGCTGGCGGCGGGGCTTGTGGCCAGGCGCGTATCATCGCCGGCGCAGGCCTCTGTTCCCACCACATACACTCACACACCCACACCCAGACACACACACACACACACACACACACACACACACACACACACACACAAACACACACGCACACACGAGGGGTGAAAGGAACCAAGCCCGACTGACGCCGCGGTGCCGATACCCCACGGGCCCGCGGACGCCGCCCGCGGTAGCGGTGTATTGACAGAGCCCTCCTCTCTCCGCTCGTCCGGAGGGGGAGGAGGGCGACGGCGGGGCGGGGCGGGGAGGGCGAGGCGGGAGGGACGTCGCCGTCGTCATGCACAGCAGACGCTTGCTGCTGCTGCTGCTGCTGCTGCTGCTGCTGCTGCTGCTGCTGTAGCTGCTGCAGCTGCTTCTTCAGCTGCTACTGCTGCTGCTGTGCTGCTGCTGGGGCTCGGGTGCGCCGCGACACAGGAAGCGCCCCTAATGGGCCGATTGTTGGCCTCTTCTGCTGCTGTGCAGTTTTACTTGTCAGCAATCTATCTTGTTCGCGGGGTCCTTTGTGCCAAGTGAGGGGAGGGTGCGGCGGGGAGAAGGGGCGGCTAGAGCATTGTACCCTCAGGGAGATCGGTCGCATACAGAAGCAGCCCTATGGGAGGGTCAGCCCGCCGCTCACAGAGAACAGGACCCGCAGCGGCTCCAGCTTCCACTAGAACTCTTTCGGGCTTTTAAGCTCAGAGAGTGCGTGTGCCTCTATGATTTTTCTCGCCCAATTTGACTAGACGCTGTCACGCGCCAAGCCTTTGAGCGCCTGCCAGATAGGCAATGCTCTTTCCCGCCCGCCACCACTGCGGGACTGGGTGCCTACCTGCCCCTGCCGCTCTCCCGACTCCGGCCGGAAGTCGGCTAGAGCCGAGCCGCTGCCGAACGCTCTCCGGAGGAAAGGCTCGTTGGTCAGTTTGAGAGAAAGGTCCAGCAGTGATTCACCTGTTCGGTTGCTGCCCTGTCGCCTCTACCATGTGCTCGCCTACCTCCAACAGCCCTGCGGGTGCGTCAACATCTCCTGCCTCCCAAGCCAAGGTCAAGTCTCGTTTTTTTTGTTGCATCGATTTCACCAATATTTCTTTTCCTGTACGGCTTTTTGTGCTTGGCGACAAGAACTTTAGAATGGAAAGTGTGGTCAGTGTGTTCTGACATACTCAAATATTTTAAGAGTGTTTTACGCTACTTTTGCGTTTCTAATCTTGTGTAATCTGTCAGTCAAAATGGTTTGGTTTTAGGTTGTCCTGGTATGTTAAAATTGTTTAATTAAATGTGTTGTTGTTGCATTTGTTTTGAAACATGACTATAATTCTTGTCTTATCGTGGATGAAATTTCATTATGGCTCTTTGCGGAAAAGTTTCCTTATTGATTTGTCGCTTGTTTAAATATGGCTATTGTGACTGTCTATTTGAAGTGTCTAATTGTATGTATATTGTGTAGAGCTGCTAATGTTTAATTGGTAATGTACTGTTGTTAAAATGTTTGTGTATGATTTTGTGTGTGAATTGTGTTCAATTTGAGTATGATTCCTGTATGATTATTTTGTATGATATTGTTCTTGTTTGATTTGATTAGCACTGTGGGTTCAGGCACCACGTTTGAATGTTCTATTTAAATTGTTACTTGTTCTTTCTCATTGCTCAACTAAATGTTTTAAAATAAAATAGCAGTGTCTAAAATATTCAAT
>NW_026267293.1:275936-276729 GCF_000697945.3 Frankliniella occidentalis | reverse complement strand
CCCCGCCACCCCCAGCTCCTCCCCGCGGTATGAACCTTATTCCGCCCCTTCGGCCGGTAAGCCTCGCGTTTGTCTTTCTTACCCTCGGCGGCACGCGGGCCGCGGTTTTCCACCCTTGCCCGGCGCCTCACTCTGCCCCCTTCCCTTTCGCTCCCTCTCTCTCTCCCCCTCCCTAAGGCGACATTTTTGGGGTCTCGACCCCTGGAAATTTGTGCCCCTAAAGAGGGAAGAAGCCGGTCGGCGTAGCCCCACCGGGCAGGGCAAGGCAGCACGGTGCTGGCCCTCCCCCCGGGGCCGCGGGGGATTGGGAGAGGGAGAGGGGGGGGGGGCGACGCGGGCCAGCCGTTGTCCGGGAGGGTCCGGGAGGGTCCGGGAGGGTGGGCCGCCCCTGGCCGCCCCACGTGGGGTCCCCCGGTCTGTATTTGCCGGTCAATTATAGCCTCGGGGCCCGGCGGGTCCGGCCGGGCCGGACACGGCGCGGACCAGCAGCAGGGAAGGGCGGGCCGAAAGAAGAAAAGTTCAAGTCCGCCATACATCTGCTGTGTCCGAGATTGCGGCATTTATGAAATCAATACGGGCTTGGGGAGGGACCGGCCGGCGAGGGACCCGGCGGGCCTGGCAGCAGGGGTGGGTCCCGGAGCCTGGTCCGGCTCCCCCGCCACGGCCGCCGCCGGGCCTGTAGCTACCGCCAGCGCCCCGAGGCGAGGCTTCAACAGCAAAGCGCCATCAGAGGAGGGTAGGCCGTCATCACGCCTGTAAATGATGCTGCCGCGATGAGCTCGCTAAAGCCCCC
>NW_026267293.1:273970-274741 GCF_000697945.3 Frankliniella occidentalis | reverse complement strand
CCTCTACTCCTCCATCAACATTACCGGCCCAGTGAGCTGAGGCTAAATGCCAGCAGGTCCCTTTATCTTCAGATTCCGCCGGGAGTGAAAGACGAGGAAAAAATGGATGAAAGGGGAAAATCGATACAATAAAAAGTCATTTCTAGGGGAACTTTTCAGGAGGGGGATGAATTAGTCGTCTTTTCTGCAGACGACGTCCAACAATTAGGTGTAAGGCGATATTTGCTAGGTTGGGTGGGTGGCGCATGGGGAGGGTTTAGAGTGCAGGGAAAAATTAGGGGGAAGTGGAGAGGGGGGGGGGGATGAGATCGGGGGAAGGAAGAGAATAGGGGGAAAAAGATATGGCTTCCTGCCTTTTCGGTTTCTTAGGACCCCACTCCTATAATAATGGGCCAGCGACACAAACTCCCCGGGACCTTTGCAGAACCGAAGTACACTGCGAAAATAAACCGGGGGGGAGGGGTCCAGAGGCCATCTCCGCCCTCCCCTCTCCTCAGCTCAGGCTGCCCCGAGGGGAAGGAGAGAGGGGAGGAAAAAATTTATATCTGTACTCTGGAAAACTTTATCATCATCACGATAAGCCACCTATTGCTGCCCGGGGCACCGGTCGGGCCGGTGATTGTTGCGTCTGACAGCGGCCGCATTACGGCCCGCGCTGAAAATATGGCAAGTGCCCGCGGAGTTCTTCCTTCTGCCCCCGGCCCCGCCCGGCCCCGGGCCCGGAGCCCTGCTGCACTGTTAGTCCGGTGGTAGGATAAATCCGAGGAGTGG
>NW_026267293.1:269459-273920 GCF_000697945.3 Frankliniella occidentalis | reverse complement strand
CCCCGCCGCCCCCGTCCCCGCCCCTGCCTGGGGCGTCGGATCGCCCCGCATGCAATGCAAATGTTGCAGCACCTTTCCGATCCCCTCTCGGGGCCCGGCCCGGGGTCCTCTCCCCCCTTCATCCTCCCCCTCCCGCCCCGCCGCCGCCCCCGCTCCGCTGGGCCGGATGACACGGAGGGGGCGACGTTCCTTCCTTCTGGAGGCATTGCAAATTGCTGTGGAGGATTACGGAATCCCAGCACATTGGCATTGAAATATGGCGCGGCACGAAGGGTGAAGTGGGGAGAGGGCGGGGTGGGGGAAGGGGCACGCATCATGGACCCCTATACAGAGAAAGGAATACAAATGCGACGCGCGGCCCCGGGCCCCGGGTGAGCCCCTCTCTCGCCCAATGTGTCATAGCACGTGCCTCCACCTCCTCCAGGGCCCCGCCGCCGACCCCGCCACCCCCGTTCCCGCTGACGCCCCGTGTGCGGCGTCGTGCAGGGGGTGTCGGCGAAGAGGCCATCAACATTCGGACGGCCATCTCCGGTGGAGTTGTGTGGCGTTATGGCGGTGGTGGGCGTCGCGTCTCCTGCCAAAGCTAGCAGCGGGAGGAGCTCGGAGAAGAGGGCGCCGACGGCGATCTACCTCACCTTAAGTCATGCACAGTACCTTTACCTCAACTCCCCGGCCCGCCGCGCAGGTACCACAGGTGAAAGTGTCGTCTGCAGCCTCCTGACTTATTCTCAAGGCACTAAGAGCAGGCACTCGTGCGGAGACGGTCCCGCGTCCCCGCCCTGAAACAGCAAGTCCAGCAGGCCCCTAGCAGGCCCCCAGCAGGCCCAGCAGCAGGTCCAGCAGGCCCCTAGTAGGCCCATAGCAGGCCCAGCAGACAGGGCGCGCCGGGGCCTCCGCTCGCCCTCGTCCTCGTCCGGCAGCCGCAGGCCGCAGCAGGCCGCAGCAGGCGCCGCAGGCCTCTACTCCCGGCACCGTCAATATTAATGCGCTCCTTTGATCCCGGAGTGAGACCCGAGTGGGCCCTCTGGTCGGGCCGGGCCCAGGGTGACCTCACCACGCCCCGCCACGCCCCGCTGCGGTCCGCGGGGTGCGCCCACTGATGACTGCCCCGAGGCGAACTACCCCCCTGCGCGCCCAAGAAGAAAAGCAGCACCACCCTCTTGGCCGTACCCTGCTGAGCTCCAGACATGCATGTTGTTCGCCCCTTGGTTCGCCCCTGACCACTATAGCAAGCCATCAACGCCATGGGATAAATTTCACTCCGGTCCTTTTGTAAATAATCACACACTTCACCCATTTTTTATTTCCTTGGTAAAATACGGGAGCGAATGCGAGTCTGTCACGCAGAAAACATCAGTTGACGGATCCCCTTGACCCTTGAACGTGTCAGGCCCTCGCTCACGCGTCGATGACACACGAGTACACGGCTGCACCGGCCGGGCTAGGGCCGGGCGTCAAGTGGGTGTCGGCATAGGGCAATCAATAATGCAAGCACTTGGGATGTACGTGTGGACGAGTGTGTGGGTGGTGTATGGAAGGGGAGGAGGGGATGCCAAACTTTCCTCATCAATTTCCCTTCTTCTTTCTTTTGTCTCCTTATTTCCCCCGCTAGTTTTCTTGTCCTTTTTTTCCCCGTCGCGCCCTGATCGATCACGACGACGCCGACGACGCGGACCGGGGCGGCGGGGGCGCACTCGCGCGCGGGAGGAAACAAGTCCCCCGCCGAATCGAATCAATTCCGTCTATTTTGGTATTCCTTTAGGGGGCGAGCGGGTGAAACAAAAATATTACACCCGACAACGGACAAGTAAGAAGGGGGAAAGTTGTCACGCGCTTCTGGGAAGACGCGCAGGAGGAGGAGGAAGGGCGTCCTGCTCGCACCTGCCAACCTCTGGCGTCGCTCATCCCCCCTCTACCCCCTGGCGCCGCGCGCACGTCCGTGACGGGAACAAATGAGAGGATGCACGAGACAAGATGCCGTTGTACGCGCTGGTGCTGTATGCAGGGCGAGGCCGCGCGCGCACCCCGCCACGCCACCACCACGCGACCACCACGTGGCGCCAGGACGTCACAATTGATCTCATCTCCGTGGCGTGACACGCTGTTGCGCACACCTCTCCGGACGAGAAGGCGACTCACTCAGTCCTCCTGCTCCCCTGCTTCAAACGACGACACAAACCACACGACGACGACGACCGTATAATCCATTCGCGCCGGGCAGAAGAGCTGTACGTCAGCTGGGGTGACCTGGTCCCGGTTGGTTGAGGGTATGCACCCGCCACTGCCCGGGGGCGTTCGGCGAGAAGCTCATCATCACCAACAACACCACGGGCCGCGCATCGGGGGCACATAATGGTGGTTTCGCGTGGTGCCATTCAATCTGGGCGCTGACGACGGCGGTGGCGGCCAGGGGTTGACGTCTCTCTCGCTTACACGCACTCACATACTGTCGCGCGCGCGCACACGCTCTTGAGCGCTCCCACCCTGCGGCGGCAGCGGGCTCTGCTTTGCGCGATTGAAACTTTATGTTGTGCGAATCCGTTTTGTTGAAGCGAGGCGGTGGTGGTGGTGTGGGCGGAATAGGGGAAAGGGGGGGGGGCTGAGGAGAACAACGCGGGGCGACGGCTGGAGGATGTTGCCACGGTCTCGATATGAGCGAGGAGGGGCCGTAGTGTGCGTGCTGCTGCTGCTGCTGCTGCTGCTGCTGCTGCTGCTGCTGCTGCTGCTGCTGCTGCTGCTGCTGGTGCTGGGGGTTGCTGTGCGACCCCCCACCACGCGCCACCACACCCGCCGCCTCGACGCGCCCCCGCAGTGGCTTTGTCCGTGCGAATTTGCATTTTAACGTGTGATGTGCGGAAGCCATCGAGTCAGGCGAGTCAGGCAGGCGGCGGCGGACTGCGGGCGGGGGGAGGAGCAGCGCCGCGGAGCGCCGTGCAGCAAGGAGCATCTTCTCTTCTATCCTCGCTGCTCCCCCGCTTCCTCCGCGGAGGATAACACGAGATTGCGCGGTCGTTACGGGGCGGCCAGAGAGAGCAGCCACACCCAGCGGGGGCGAGGAGCGGGGAGACCCCCATCCCGTCTGCACTGGATGATATCCCGTAAGCTGCTTTGGCTTCCACCACCACCACCACAACTTGTGTGTGTGTGTGTGTGTGTGTGTGTGTGTGTGTGTGTGTGTGTGTGTGTGTGTGTGTGTGTTCAGTGTGAATGTGTGGCGAGTGACCATAGGTGACTGGTCACCGTCGGCGCCCCTCACGGCGCTATCAACACAACGCTCGACGAGAAAATCTGCATTCCATTATTGCCTCGCCATGCCGCGGGACACCACCACCACCCTCGGGGCGTTGCGCGCCGCGCACATGGCGCTCTCTGTGCAACACCCCACGCGTGTGTGTGCGTGTGTGAGTGTGTGCGTGTGAGCGCAAACGCGTGTGTGTGTGTGTGCGTGTTCGTGTGTGCGTGTGAGCGCGCGCGCGTGTGTGTGTGTGGGAGTGTGTGTGTGTGTGCGTGTGAGTGGCGGGGGGCCCTCATACGATTGGGTTTGACAATTCCCACGCCGCGCGCCGCCACCGCGGAGCCGCTCCGCTGGCTGGTGATCACGATCATGCGAGCGGAAAGAAGTGATCGATGGATCGGTGGGCGCGATAGCAGTAAGGGAGGGAAGGGGACCCAACTGATTGGCTCATTCGCAAATTTTGCAATTTTGGCGGCCCGCGGGAGCAGGCAGCACATACGGGCCGGACGCCGGAGGAGAAAAAACGAAGAAAATTTCTAAACGAAATTGAGACCCTTCGTTGTGTCCGCAAAGTCGAGATGTCACTTTTTTACATCTTCCCACCCTTTCTGTTTCCAGTCTCGGGATACAGCGGGCAGTACCGACTTAACTACCCTAATCTTTTTCCACGATGGTGAAAGGCACTCACACGTGCTGCGGTAATCACGAACAGCCTCTGGGTGGTGTTGTGCAGCTCGCGGGGTGTGAGGAGGGGACGACGGGGCTTGGGTGAGAGGAGTAACTCCCGCCCGATTATGTGCATATTTGGAGGTGTCTAACTGCCTAGTCCGCTACAGAGAGCTGCTGTTGCTGTCGGGGTGCCAGTGGGGCCGCTGCTGCCCCCTCCCCCTCCCTCCGGGGCAGGACGAGTCGTGCTGCCAATATATTAGTGCGCAGCGTTGCCCCGGCCGCCCAGTAGGGTTCAGTTTGCCGAAAATTGTGACCGGCTTTCACCGTAGTCACCACCACCATCTCGAGCTTCACGTCACTTCAACACTTCACACTTTGAGCTCCCCGCAGCTCCGCGCAGCTAAGCGCAGCTCCGCGCAGACACATGGCGGTTATTCGCAGCGACGCTGGGCCGGATCACGTCACGTGAGCGGACCGGATGTAGTGCTGCGAATAAAGTCGGTCGGGGTGCTGCTAGCCGCGGCAGCCGCCCCCCGGAGCCCTGCTTGAGACCCCCC
>NW_026267293.1:260284-262639 GCF_000697945.3 Frankliniella occidentalis | reverse complement strand
CGGACTAAAAATTTCGGAGCGGTACACAGCCTTATATGCAAGCGCACGCCGGTATATATTCCGACGCATGCGCAGGTTACACCCGGCCGTTGGGTCGGAAAAAATCCGACCATTGTCGTAGAAATTTAGCGAGGCATTAGGGTCGGATATTTGTGGGTCGGGAAAAACCGACCCAACCAGGGTCGTGGATGTATACTAGCATAGGGTCGGATTTTTCCTACCACCGGACTAACAGTGTGTCATTGCCCGCGAGCCTGCTCTCTGCTTGCTTTTCGTCTGCTCTCTCACTCGCTCTGTCTTTTTCTCTCCCACTCTCTCTTTCTCCCCCCTCCGTCTCTCCCTCTACCCACCCCCCCTCTCTCCCCGTCCTTTTGTGCCCATTCCACCTCTTATTTTGGCATTCAGAGATCGGTGTATGATGATGGAATCGACATGAAAACGCGATGATCGTGCAGTTCTCTAGCTCTGCCCCCCCGCTCTGGCCCCTCGTCTCGTGCCCCCCAGATGGGACGGCAGACTTTCTGAGTTGAAACAGAGACACGTTTCCAGAGACGATTGCATTCGTTGAAGTGCTGCGAAACGGGCAGGCTTCCAAGCAGCAGCAGGCCCGGGCTTGGCGCAGCGCGGCGCGCGGACTTGGGACTTGCATAATGAGAAGCAGCACTGCCAACTCATGAATGCTGAAAACACCTAATAACGATTCAGTCGCCATACCTATCTTTATACATGAGGATGTTAATCACTGCGAATACTTCCGTACCCCCAATCACTTTTACAGTAATCAAGCCTAGACGATGGGGTGAAGGAGGTGGGCCCTTGGGCGCACCGTGGCCGGTCGTGGCGATTGCGCGACGGCCCCCCACGACAACCGCTTTCCCGCAGCGGCAGATCACTTTTGTAAGCATTGCTTTACAAAAAAATGTCAATAAAAGGCGAGGAATAAAAGAGTATTTATTTGAAATTGAATTTAGCAGGCCTGCGGGTGAGCGAATAAACTCACTCTGTTGTTCGTGTGCGACTTTTCACATTCACACACATTGTTGCTGTTATGAGCGAATGAATGACCATTCACGCTCTCTGGTACTCTGGAAGCAAATGACCATATTTTTGCAAGTGTGGCCAGAATGGCCATATTTTGGCGTACAATAGTGTGAATGGTCGTTCGCTGACAAGGAACTGCGTCAATAATATGATGTCGCATGCGACATCACACTGATAAACTAAGTGTTCAACTGCTCAACACTTGTAAGTGTGCTGTTACCGTAGGGATTGAGGTCTGTGTTTGAGGGGAGAGATAGGCAACTCTGGTTGAAGGATGCCGGTGGCTGCACTATATTTGATCGGTGGTTCAACTTAGGACGCGTCTTGTTGTTGGTCCGCCATGCAGGGTGGAGGGGTACGCAATCGCGAAAGAGTACCAGGGTGAACCGTCGCGCAGGACGGGTGTTGCGGAACTGCCGTCTGGCTGCAGGCTGCACGGCTGTGCCGTGCGTGCCTGACCTAAAGTGCTGATGATACACCTTGGCCCTAGGCTGGAAGCCAGCGGGGACAACAGTGCAACTGCAAGTTGAATACTTGCAACTGTCCACAGTCGTACACTTGCTAGTGTTTAACTTGGTAGGTGTGCACTTGCAAGTGAGCAACTCCTCGGTTGAACACTTCCTTAGATTGAACGCTTACTGTGCAGGAATTGCTCAACCGAGGAGTTGCACACTTGCAAGTGCACACCTACCAAGTTAAACACTAATAAGTGTACGACTGTGGACACTACTTGCAAGTAACTTGCAGTTGCACACTTACAAGTATTCAACTTGTAATTGCACACTTGCAAGTATTCAACTTGTAGTTGCACACTTGCAAGTATTCAACTTGTAGTTGCACACTTGCTAGTATTTAACTTGCAGTTCAACACTTACAAGTATTGAGCAGTTGAACACTTAGTTAGTGCATGCACGTGTGCTGCAGGTATAGTGTGAGACATTCTAACAACTTGTGTTCTCGCCAGCATAGTTTCTATCACTAAATCGAATGCACGTCGTAAGTCGTTTAAGTTTCTTAACTATGGTTTTTCTTACATTTATAAAACATTTGTAAATTTGCAAAGCAAGCCTATTGGCTTTTCCCACGCTGACCCTGACCGGCGGCCCGCCGTTGCGCGACCAGGGTAGGCGCGGTGCCGGCGTGTGTTTGGGGGTGGTGTGTTGCCCTGGACATGGGATTTGGTAGGGGGAGCTACAACACCGCAATACAGTAGTGCACTGACGGACTAATTATGTCGCCGGCTGCTGGCTCCCTCCCTCCTCTCCCTCCCTCCTCTCCCTCCCTCCTCTCCCTCCCTCCTCCTCTCCCTCCCTT
>NW_026267293.1:258306-258918 GCF_000697945.3 Frankliniella occidentalis | reverse complement strand
CACCCCACCCCGTTCCTCCGCCGTGTCACAGAACATATCGCACGGGGGCCACGGAATAATACATAGACTGGCAGACTGACGCGCTGCGGCCGCCGCGACGGCAGGTCAGAGGGAGGGAAGTCCACGCGGCCGCGCGACGCGGAGAAACGACAAGAAAAACAAATTCAGCGGTCGCGTCTCAGCCTCGCACGTGGCGCGAGTTATTTTGCGGGGGGCAAGGGGCTTCCCCTCTTCCCCCCCTCTCCGGCCCCTCCCTCCGACGTGAGCCGTTCGCGTGTGAATAAATAAATAAATAAAAAGTAGCAAGAATTTAATAAAGCTTAGTTTGTTTGCCCCTGGTCTTCTTCTTATTCTCCTCCTCCCCACCCTCCCCGTGCCGTGTGTCGCGCTCGATATGAAATAATACCGGTGCGCAGCGTAGCGCGGCGCTCGGGGAGGCAGGCGGGGCCGCGGCTTTTGGAGGGAGGAAGATAGAGAAGAACACTGCTCATCTCTCTTCACCGCACCCAGTCTCGTTTCGCCCGGGTGGAAGAATTAGTAGTTCGAACTATATGCGACTTCAGTAGTTAAACTTCGTTGGAATCTGAAGTTTGGACGCATTTTATTTCTAAA
>NW_026267293.1:252224-256501 GCF_000697945.3 Frankliniella occidentalis | reverse complement strand
TTTCTATTAATTTCTTCTGTTGTGTGCATTTTGCAACTCAATCAACTCACCATATCTCTCCTAACCTCTGCATTGCAAGGGCCACCTGCAGTCTTAATTCATGCACTAAAGTTAAACCATGTTGTAGGAGACAGATGTTCTGGGTTGTGTTGAGTTGACTGAAAGGCACCATTTCTTTGGATGATAGGGGATAGCAAAATCACAGTTTCTTAACAAGCATGATTGGTTGTTAGTCAGTAATGAAAGTGAAATGACTCAACGGATTTGAAAAAACACAACACATTGTCTTCTGCTCTACTCGAGATTGAGAATAATAAAAACAGCAGCAGGCCGATATGAGAAATTTATCAACGTAAATTCGCTTTGAGTGAAAATACTAGAGGAGTACTTATTCGCACTCCATGCTAGTGTTGATGAATTTCTCATATCGGCCTGCTGCTGTTTTTATTTTTCTTAATCTCGAGTCGAGTAGAGCAGAAGACAATGTTTTGTGTTTTTTCAAATCCGTTGAGTCATTTCACTTTCATTACTGACAACCAATCATGCTTGTTAAGGAACTGTGATTTTGCTATCCCTTATCTTCCAAAGAAATGGTGCCTTGCAGTCAACACAACCCAGAACATCTGTCTCCTACAACATGGTTGAACTTTAGTGCATGAATTAAGACTGCAGGTGGCCCTTGCAATGCAGAGGTTAGGAGAGATATGGTGAGTTGATTGAGTTGCAAAATGCACACAACAGAAGAAATTAATAGAAACAGTTAGAGAGGGGAGGCATTTTCTTTCATACAAATTTAATAAAGATTCTATTCTCTTGATTTGCTGAACTGTTCGGCCTCCAGCCGCAACTTATTGAGAGACATAATAGTGAATAAGTTGAAAGCAAGAATCAGAAGAGAATCTATGCCATATTACTACAAATTTGTGTAGTTTTCTATGACAATTATTTTACTTTGAATACTATTTAGTAATACCATCAACATTTCATAAAAAATTATTACTTCCCGCACCAATACTGTGGTGTCGAACCAGGTATCCCTTGTGATCTGTGTACCTACTCATGTATTCAGTATTTCCTGCGTACTTGACAAGTACGCAGTAAATACTGAATACATGGACAAGTACGCAGGAAATACTGCTTACATGGTCAAGTACGCAGGAAATACTGAATACCAACAAGTACGCAGTATTTCCTGCGTTCAAGTACACACTTGGGTTTCCAGAGTGGCGGGGGCGTGGCGGGGGCGGACCTGCCGACCCACCGCCGCGGCGGCGGGGCCCTCCTGGGGGTGGGCAGCCGTCCGCTCCCCTAACCCGATGACAAGCGGGGGCGGGATGCAGGAGACAAATCAGTCTGCGCGGGACGCGCACCGCAGGCGGCCCCAGTCCGGCGCCGCCCCTCACCGCACCCTTCTCCTGCCCGCTACAGTGTGGGCTGGAAAGCTTTTCGGTCGCCTTCCTCGCTTTTCTCCGTGCGGCGACACGAAAGACTTTCTATCTCCCAATGCGGCCTCTTTTATCGCTCGCGCGGGGGCCACTTTCACTCTCGAGGGGCAGCGATAGAGGAGTGCACATGCACGTGGCGATATTGGGGGGAATAATGCCATTTTCGGAGATCAAAGGGCGTCAAATTCCCTGCGAAAGAGTGATGTTCCCCACTGATGCGTATCTCGCTCTCTCCCTCCGCGCCTTCTCGCTGAGCTACTGCCTTCAGCCTTTAGCTTGTGTGGCGCCGTGGCGGGATGGGGAGGGTTGTAACAGGGGCATGCCCTCTGCCAATTTAAAAAAAAATATGTTGTGTTTTCTTTTTCACGCTGGTCATAGCTGACAAAAATGCAAATCAAACCAGTCTTAAAACAAGACAATTAACAAGAATTGGAGGGAAATAAGGGACTGTAGGGGAGGGTGAGGAGAGGAGTAGATGGTTGGAGGGGAACGGGTGAACAGAGGTGAGGAGGAGAGAGAGACCCACCTTTCTGGTCAGTTGGACAGTTGCCCTTGCAGCAGTGTGTAGGTGAAAAGTATGTTCCGAATCCCTCCAGACGCACGTGGCCGATATGGCGGCCGAAATATTTCCATACCATCTCTCCCATGTAATGGAGATGGAGCAACCTACAGAGGCCAGAGGAAATATAGTACAGTATACAGAATGGGGGAATACACATTCTACTGCGATGAAAGGACGATAAAAAAAGGTGTGTGGTATTTTCGCTGTACCGATTCAAGGAAAGGTCCACCATGCTATGCCACAGCAAAGTCCTATGTGCCAAATGTTGATGAACTGCAGCCCGCCAATAAGAGGTGGCACTCTCATCAGCCAGATTATCCCTTGCGAGAAGCCTATCTGAGGCACCGTAAAGATCTGATCAATTTGTGCCTCAGACAAAAGTCGTGTTCACTGAAGAAAATAATAGATAGCTATGTGAATAAGTTTGACTAGATTTTTAAGTTCAAAGGTGTGGTTGAGTGCTTAGCTGCATTCGATTTTCACCTTGCTCATGGGCACTTTACCCAAAATACTTACACAATGCAATAGATTTGGATTAATGTTGTTATTTGCCTCTTTTCCAGTCTTGAGGATCAGCGCCTTGTGGATAGTTTCAACACTGAATCCATCAAGAAGGCAGTCAACCGGCTACGGAATCTGAATTTACCACCTGTTCCCCACACCCTGCGCCAGGCTTCTGAAAGCCTTGAAATGTTGGAGTTTTCGTATCTTGGTAAGTGAATTGTTTAGATGATACTTCTTCAGTTTGCCTGTAAAATAAAATAAACATTGCTTTCATTGTTTAACAGGAAGGAACAGAGATGATACTCAAGATTTTTACCAGGGGCTTGTTGGTGAGCGAGGGCAGGAGAGTCTACTCTTTGTAAACTTAGAATTGATGCATTTAGTAGACATAAAGAGTGTCTTGGCCTCTGACGCCACGTTCTATTGTTGCGCTCGCTTGCTGGGGGCAAAGCAGGTTTTAATTTTTGCCTTCCATGAATATGGCCAAGTAAGTGCATGTTTAATGCCTCTTTCTTTTTTCTTCTTCTTCATACTAAGTGACTCCCTTATTTTTCAAGGTCTTTCCCTTTGCGTATGCTGTCATGACCAGCAAGACCACGACCAGTTATGTACACATCATCCAGAGGCATAAAGATCTAGGACTTCGTGCCAAACCGGTTACTACTGATTGGCAGACGGCTGAACAGAAAGCATGGAAGCAGGTCCACAAGAATATCGAACTCTGGGGTTGCCCGTTCCATTACCAGCGAGTAAGTATTCCTCAAATATTGTTTTACATGGAATTAGGAACACTTTGATTGTGTTCTGTAGCCTTTATAATCTATCAGTCGTGAGATTACATTAGTTTTTCAACTTTACAGGCTGTATATAGACAGGTCAAAAAGAAGTTAGCGAGGCACCTCAAGAAAGGAAGCTCCAACAAGAATGTTGCCCGAATCCTAAAGCTTCTGTCAGTTCTCCCCCGCCTGCCAGCAAATGACATCAAGAAGGGATTAAAGGTCATCAAACAAGAAGCAGAAAAGACATTAGACAGCAGGCGAAAGAAGAAAATGGACAAGTTATTTAAGTACTTCAACAACCAATGGCTTATAAAAACATCAGCCAAAGAGCTCTCTGTCCATGAAAAAAATGTCAGAGTGACAAGTGGGCTTAAAAGTATTAATGCCAGAATCAATGATCTCATGCTCATGAAAAACACACTTCTGGACATGCCTTGGTAGGGTACACCATCTTGTATTCATAGAAAGTCATCTTTTGCACATTGTACTGATATTTTCTATGTTTTACAGACTTGCTCAGGGACTTTGATGGAGAGATTACAAAAACACGATGACATCAGGAGTGGAAAAGGACAGTCAGGCAGCAGCAAATATTACAAGAAGGACACTGACGGACTGACGGACTATGACATTAAACGAGCATTACTAACTTTTTAGGGGAATAAGAATCACCTAAGATTTCTCACTGCCATTCAACCCACATTCAACAACGTGATGTCCTGAACATCATGATGAAGATACACCAGACAACATGTGAGTTGCTAGAACTGATGGTCACATTCCACTGTCCTCCAGTTTCGCATCATAGTTTTCTTGTTGCAGTCCGACAGAACAGAAGTTTTGGCTCAGGACACAGAACAAATCCCACAGGCGCCCACTAAGAGGAGTGCAAGGCTGATGATGGTCAGTGAGAGTGAAGAGTCAGAGATTGATGAGTAAGTATTCACAAGAATTTCAATAAGCAGCTGCAAATAAAACCAATATATT
>NW_026267293.1:248488-252174 GCF_000697945.3 Frankliniella occidentalis | reverse complement strand
AGCTTGCCTTGCAAGCACAAGTACTCATGTAACAGTAGTGCGTAAGAATAGTATAACTCGGTATCAGGCACAGTTAAAACTGCAGTCAACACTGAACCTATCTTCTAGTATCGAAACTGCGGGTCAACTGGAGAGCAACTACAGTTTAGAGTACAGAATGGTCTCTCTTTCAGACTATGCTTATTACTTCGTTCGTGAATAGTAATGGAGGACACTTTTAGTACATTTCCAAGAGTAGAGCCGGAGTGCAGTTCACTAGCTATAGTTCCGACTGTAGTTGAACTACTTATTCTTCCACCCGGGCGATTTCGTAATTAATTGCTGTATTATTTTTTTAAACTACACTCTGCAAATCAAGCTGTGAAACAAGATGACAGTTTGAACTCTGGCTGGGGCTAGTTTGACAGTTAAAAGTTGAAACTGTAAAACTTTTTGATTTAGTTTCTTAACTAGAACGTTTTAGCCCCGCAGTTTAAGCAAGTTTAAACTGTGAAAAAATTGTTATGCTGTTTTAACTGATTAATTTTAAGTACACTGTAAAAATTCCTTGTCACGATGACGAAAGAAAATACCATAGCTAATTTTTAGTGGGTGTCGTCATGGGTTTTTTCGTCACATCATAAGGGATTTCTCGTCACCGTGACGAGGAAACCCATGACGACACCCCTGTATTAAAAATTAGCCATGGTATTTTCGTCATTGTACAAAAAGAATTTTTACAGTGTATGCATATTATAAAGCTATCATCCTGCTTGTCATACTGTTCAATTTGCAGGGTAAGTTTTATTGTTTATCCATTTTTTTTATGGATCATTTTGCTTGTGCTTTGGTTTTCCGTGTTGACGAGAACGTGTGCAAGAAGCCGGGTGGAAGCGCTCTCGCATGTGTGTGGCTCGCGCGCCGTGCGTTGTCGCCGCGCACTCGTTGTACACTTGAGTGACGTTAGCCAATGATGTGGCAAAGGAATGCAAGCCGGGTAATGAGTTTTGCCGCCAGATAAACAGACTGAGGGTTGCGAGCGGCGCTCGGCTCGACGCCGCGGGGAGGGCGCGGGGAGGCGATGGGAGCTGTGGGGGAGATGGAGTTCCTCGGGGTCAGTCGGCTAAATCAAATAAAATGGATGAGGTGGGGACGGATAAGATGGCTGGATGGAGGTGACGCACACACGGCGGTACACAACCGAGTGATTTCTTTTTTCTTCTTCTTCCACTTACGGCTGGAATTGATTTTGAGCTCTGGCCGCATCCACCTCCTTTGTGTATTTTCTTTACTTTTACCCGCATTTATATCCAAGTTCCGTTCCGTTCTCCTCGTGTGCGGCTCGATTCAGCTAAATTATTTTCTCATCTTTCGGTTTAGATGCACCCTTTGAGGCGGAACCGGTCGGAACCTTGGCCAAAAACTCGTCGAAATCGAATTGCGAAAATTATTTATGTGTAGTCGGCCTCACCTTCCCAGACGCTAAAATTTTATGAACGGTTTTATTCACAGATAACTGATTTCTTTGTGCGTATTACGCTAACGCAATTTTAAATACGCCAGTATGAAGAAATTTTTTTTAGCTGTGAACAAATAAAAATGTTGAAAGGATTTTAGTGCGGAGTCCCCGAGCCACATGCAGTCAATGGTTGTGTGTTCACGTGGTCGCCCCCGCCCCGCCTGGCCTCGCTGCCTCACTGCCTCGCTCCATGCCGCTGCCTCGACCGAACCCCACTTTTCCCCTTAGAGAGGATGATTGTTCACAGTACATAGATTGGAGAGCCCACGCGCGACAGGCAAGACAGCCATCGATTTCTGCTGCCCTCCTCTCTACTCCCTCTCTTTTTATTTTTTTTTTCGAAGAAAAAAATAAGAAAGGAGCGAGGAAAATGAAGAAAAAAGAGGAGGGAAAGCTTGGGCATCAGTCACGGGGCACTGTGCAGCAGAAGCTGTCACTGCGTGTCTCGAGTGTCGCGCTTGTGGCGTGGTGGATCGTCGTGAACGGAACAACCCACCAACTGCCACACCACCACGCAGCCGCGCCGCGGCCATGGCTCGCGGACGTAAAACCACCCGCACATACGCGTGCCGTTATACCCCCCTCCCTCCCTCCCTCCCTCTTTCCTTATCCTTTGTCGAAAATTTTCGCTAAAATGATGAGGATCTTGGTGCAGCGAGCGAGCGTGCGCGCGACCTGCAGTGATCGCTCTGCCGATGGGATGATGCATCATCCATGGTCCTGGCCGATAACGCTGCGGGGGTGCATTTAGCAAGGGGAGCCGCCTCGGGGGCGGGGCGGCCGGGGGCGGCCGGGGGCGGCGCTGCTGATCCATCATGTGGGGCTGATCAGCCGGCCGCGCGCGCCGTGGAGTGGCGGAGCGGGGCGGGGCGGCGCCGGGGTTGCGCCGGGTTATACTTGCATATTCAACTCCCTATAGCTGTGTTCCACACTTGCAAGTAGACAACATGTAGTCGCACACTTAGTTTATTAGTATACGCCGTGCCGGGCTTGTGCTTGTAAAACAATTGTTTCATATTACACGTCCATCGATGTTTAAAGTTCAAGAGTGCGTTTTCAAGACACATTATCTGGTGTCTAACAAGGTTACACGTCATTTGATGTTTAAACTTTTGACACATCCGAAAAGTATAGCAGCTGCACAACACACAGTTCCTATTGATGGCATAGGACTGTGTGTGTCCAGGTATACTGAATTAAGACGTTTACAAAACGTCTAACCTTCGCACGTCACGCAAGTGTGCAACTTCAATTAGACACCAAGTAATGTTTGAAATCATGACGTGCTCACGTCGGTGTGCAAATTTTGGGCACCAGATTTACCAGTGCGAGGAGCAAGAGCGCAACGTGTGGGTGCAGTATTGTATTCGGACCCAGGAAAATCCTTCCTGATTCAAGTATGCTTGCACTCGGGTTTGCACAAGAGCAAATTTTCTCTTGAAACAAAACACACAATAAGTATTTTTCTTATTTGAAAGACATTTTTGCATTTATCCGCAGATGAACCAGCCCTTGTGTGTCGAGTTCGCGGTGCAAAACGCGCTGAATAATGGAAGCGGTATGGTGAAAACAGTTGCAGCCGGACAGAGCGCCGGGCCGGGCATTGCAGGTTGTTCGACAGGCAAAGGCAAGGTTGTCTTGCGCAGTCGGCGTGTACGGCTGCATGACGTTGCGGTGGAGCTGCAGATGTCACTTGACCAGAGATAGTCCAGCAAATGGTTTATGTAGCGGACAAGGGAGCTCATTCGCCACGCCTGCGCACATTGTCAAACGTAGAGCAAGTTTTCTTGCCCGAATAGCGACGTATGGCATTATCGCTTTGTTCGAACGATGTTTGCGAAATGACACATTATGAGTCTTCTTCGTAAACGAAAATGTCGCAAAAACGACTCTCAACGAGCGATGTTTGCGGAAATGACTCATGAGTCTTGTTTGTAACCAAAAATGTCGCCAAACTGACTCCAAACGAGCGTTGTAATTAATATCGCTTTCCCAGGAGTCATAAAATTGGATTCACAACCTCGCTCTATTTGGATCTAATTGGTCACTCCTTTACTTGCAGTGCGTGACATCCATGCTCCAGGCGTCTCGTCGCGTCCTGATTTGACGCCGTGGCTCCTCGCCCCGTGTGTCCGGGAGGGAATACAGCAGCAGCGGGAGGCCGGCGCCACCCCCGCCCCCCAACCCC
>NW_026267293.1:246549-248038 GCF_000697945.3 Frankliniella occidentalis | reverse complement strand
CCACCCCGCCCCGCCATAGCCCGCCAATGGACATGAATATTGAGAGGGAGGCGCCGCCGCTGGGGCCGCCGGCGGCACTGTCCCGCGGCCTCACTGATTTGCCGTGAGTGTGTGTGTGTGTCGCAGACGTGTGTTCGTTAGTGGCCACAGAGGACTGCGCCTCTTGTGTGAATTGCTCGTGTGCGTGTGTGAGCATGGGAGATATTTAATGACTCCTGCCCTTTTGCAGGAGCCTACACCGGTCTGATGCAGGTCGCCGCCGGTGTTAGCTGCGGACGCTGTCACGGGAGAAAAATCGACGTATGTTGTCTCGGTGCTCTTCATGAGGGAGGTTGCCACCGGTAACTTCCTGTCGGGGTCCGTAGTAGCAACCACACCGGCCTCCCTCTACCAGCCGCTTCCCGGCGGCCGTGGCTATGACTCGGACCCACATCGTTTAGGCGCCAGGGGACGGCGGCCCTTGCCAACCGGATTATGCTTATCAGTCGCATTGTTTGGTCTGCAGCAGCGGGCGGCCCTGGTCGCTGTCCCCGCGCGTCACACTCCTGGAGGGGGGAAGGAGGAGGCAGAAGGGTGTGTGGCGGAGGAGGAAGGGGGAGGAGGAAAAAAGATTTGATGTTGAGCAGGTCTGATTTCGCCGTGATGGGTCGGCGGCGTTTGCATTATTCATGGTAATCGGAAAGTTATTGCAAAGGCAGAAGAGGAGGCATCATCCGCTGTCTGTCTGCCGCCGTCCTGCTCCCGCGGGCCGCGGCCCCCGCCGTTGACTCGTTCTGTTGTCGACCTGCGGCCGCCCCGCAACGGGTCGCAAGCGCAACGGCTCGCAACCGCAACGGGGTCACAAGCGCAACGGGTCACAACCGCCACGGTTCGCAAGCGCAACGGGGTCACAAGCGCAACGGGTCACAACCGCCACGGTTCGCAAGCGCAACGGTTCGCAAGCGGAACGGCTCACAAGCGCAACCGCGGGGAGCCACCTGTTAGACGGCATCGACTGTGGACGAAGCCAGGAGCGGGAGCGGAGCGCGCCGCGAGCCTCTGGTTGAGAAATCAACCGAGCCTTTGGTCGCTGTGCTCTTCTCGTGTAGGATGCGGTACCTTTGAGACCCTTTTAAACGTTTCGACACCCGCACTGCGCCCGGGTTGGGTAAATAAGTAATTATTAATGGTGCTGAAGTGAGCTGGAAGTCGGGAAACTTCGGTGTAAGTGGTGTCCGGCGGCGTCGTCGCCTGCGCTGCACTTACCGTACATTACACTGTAAATTTTTTTTTAAAGAGAATCCCAGTTTTGGGTGGTGAAACGCTCGATTCTCGCTTTTGTCGTGGGATTTTGCTGATCCATGGGTGGATGAATTTCTTAACCCAAGGGTTGGTAATTCCTCAACCCAGAGTGCTTGTGATTGACAGAATAGTATCCACGTAAGAATTTTCAAGTTGTGGGTTGGAATATCGTTCCGTAACCGACAACTTGAAAATTCAAGTTGTGGGT
>NW_026267293.1:233339-241092 GCF_000697945.3 Frankliniella occidentalis | reverse complement strand
TCATGAAGATCAGTCGCAAACCTCTGACCTGAGTCCTGCTGCATCAGGGTCTGGGTTGGCAAACTCAGTTTCTCCACGTCCAGCTTGTGATGACTTTGTTGAAGCAAGCATCGCCATCTCAACTCCACGTGGTGATCAGTTCGATGATGGCATCTCTCTCACATCTCCAACTGGTCCATCATACACACCTAACAGAGGTTTGTTTTACCACTTTGAAACATATCAATTCAAATTTTCTAATTCACTATTTTAATACCAAATATTTCCTCCAGACACTCTGCTCGACAAATCCAGCACTCCAAAGTCCACGGAGTCGTGGCACCAGGCGTTGACAATGGAATCAAGCTCTGTT
This sequence comes from Frankliniella occidentalis, assembly GCF_000697945.3. Taxonomy (NCBI): domain Eukaryota; kingdom Metazoa; phylum Arthropoda; class Insecta; order Thysanoptera; family Thripidae; genus Frankliniella; species Frankliniella occidentalis. The sequence continues at coordinate 240,740 of NW_026267293.1, read as the reverse complement.
GACAATGGTAAGTTCAAGGGTTATGTCTGGATATGTTAGAATACAAAGATAAGTCAATAACTTTCAAGATTCCGATTCTTACCAAAATATTGTTTGTTTCTGCCACCACAGGAATCGTACATCTGGAGCAGATGGATCCAAGTAAGTCGGTATTATATTGTAGAATAATGAATTAATTTAGCATCCGCGCGACCAGTTTGGGTATACCCGGCAGTTCCAGGAGAAATAGTGAAAAATGTCCGCTCGTCACGCTATTTGTGAGCGACTGAGAGGCGCTACGTTGTTTTACAACATATGTCCTGACTCCCCCTCAAGGCGCGTCCAGTCATATGTTTTGTACGAAGCCGTAGCCTCTCAGTTCGACACCCCATCCTGGAATTGCCCTATCTTTAAATTCCTCGTTACGCTTTGATTTTTGACCCATTCAATATTGTCAATGCTTAGGAAGCCCCTTATATCTTGGATATTTGCGTCCTCATTGCCTCAAGGGCCGGCAACCCGGCGGTCGAACAATAGTAGAACAGTTAAGCAAAAAAGGCCGTGTTTATCAGAACGCAGCGCGCTTTTGGTGGAGCAGTTAGACCTGTCGCAGGCTCTAGAACACAATACTTACCTGGCGCCGACGCGCGGCCAGCGACGCCCCCATGCCTCAAATAGGTTTTGGAGGCGCCCTGCCTCCTGACAGGCGAGGGCTTGTCTAACGTACATACTCTTTTACTTTGACGCCTAATCCGTCCTCGGCGGCGCCGCCACGCCCTTCTCGCCCTCTCTCTCCCTTTCTCTCTCTCTCTATCCCCCTTTATTTCTCTCTCTCCCTTTCTCTTTCTCACACCGGCGGTAAAAAGGCCCCCCTACCCTCCTCTGTACTTTGTTTGAGAAGGCCAAGCCTGCCATTAATCATGGTAGCGAGGCTTGTGCTTTCAGCTGTCAGCGCCTTGCATATGACGCAGAGTGCAGCTCTCCTCTACTCACCCTCTCACTGTCTTCTTTCTCTATCCTCCCCCCCTCCTCTGTCTTCTTTCTCTATCCTCCTCTCTCTCTCTCTCGCTCGCGCGCGCGCGCAACCCCTAACCTCGTTACGCCACGGCCGCGCGCGCCGCACCCTTCTTTTCTCTCTGTTCCACAAATTGCAAGGAAGGCGGTGTCCTATCAGCCCTGGCCCGCTGTATTATCTGAGTGGATGCACGCAAAAGAAGGGCGTTGGCGGGCCGAGGCACGGCGGGTGCGGCTGGCCCTGGCCCCGCCGGGACGCACACACACACGTCCACAGACACTCACATCCACTCACACACACATACATACACATCCACACACACGACACGTCCACACACACACACACACACACACACACACACACACACAATCACCATACATACACATGTTGTGAAAACAGTAATATCCCCTTCCCTGGTTTTCGTTCAATATTGGAATTCCCCTTACAACTCGCCTTGTAAATAGCACAGTCGCAGCGCTCGCTGCGCTTTCTCTCAAAATATAAAATATAACAGTGAAAATAATGTGGGGTGCTTGTGGGTCCGGGGGGAGGTGGAGGTCTCGTTGGGAAATGAATTGCCGATGTATCCATCCTCGTCAACTCCGCGCGCGCGGAAGGGAAGGAAAATGTAAGGGGGCCGGAAAAACATGGCCGATCTAAAAAGCTTCCCTCTGATTCGGTTAGTAACGTTGCGTCACTTAGGCCCCCAGGGGAGGTGTGGGGGGGGGGTGATCCGCTTGGCTTGTTCGCCCGACGAGAGAAATTATGGCAACTGAAAAGTAATTTTCTCGGTGAATGAGGCCTTCGCCGCGACACCCCCGAGGAGAGTGGAGCCGAGAGAGACGAGAGGTGAGGGGTGAGAGGGGGTCGGAGTCTCCGATACGCACACGGTTGTGAGGCCTGACGGGCCTGACCCCCTCTCTCCGGCCCTAGCCGTGCGTGTGCGTGACTTTAGTAATTACACCCCACCTTCAACCCCCGCGCCGCGCCTTACGTTAAAGTTATCCTTGCATGAGTCAATAATAAATTTGTGAGTGTGAGTCAGTGTGTGTGTGTGTGTGTGTGTGTGTGTGTAAGAGAGAGAGAGAGAGTTTGATATTTGTTGGAGAAAATTTAAGACTTCACCCTTACGAAAATAATGAGTACCAAAACAGTCCCCAAACGGTCTCATTCAGTCCCCAAACAGGACCCATTCAGTACGTTCACTGTGAGACTAGTGCGCTGCGAGGTCCGTTGAGCTGTGGGGACTTGTGCGCTTGGCGGTCTCCCAGACGAGACCAGTGCGCGTTATTGTACGCTTGATCAGCGCCCTAGGACTCACGCAGTACCCTTCCCGAGCGCACTAGTCCCCAAAGAGTGACCGTCCCGCACGCACTAGGGCGCGTTTAATATAGGTGGCGTAGGGACTCGAAAGAACCTTCGAGCACATTCGCGATTTTGATCGTTTTAAAATAATTCAATAGAAATAACGACAAAAAATTAAAGATAAGATGCACTTTTTAAGCCCTACAAGGGCCTGTGCTTCCTGCTCACAGAGAGAGAGTGCAAAAGGTGTCACTACTCTTTGAAGACTGCTGACAAACATTAATTTTACGTCATGCACATGGACCCGCCAGTGGAGTAGTTACCTATTTGACGAGATAGTAGTGAGGTGAGCTTAGACAAAGATATATTTCAGCATAAGCGGCAAAAGCGCTGCAGCGCTCTTAAGCTAGAGTCGAAAACTGCGTTCTTCTGCGCGCAGCCGTTCGCCCACACGAGCAGGCGCAAGGACTGCGTTGGCTGTGTCTCGAAAGAGGAGGCTGTCGGTTGCGCTCCTTCCCCATGTTACAGGTTGGCTCAGCGGTCTAAGGCGTCGACATCACCGGCAAGGAATCCGAGGAACCAGAGGACAAGGGAACGAATACGACCGAGCGCACAGACGGAAATGGGACTAGTACGCAAAGAGTCCTCGCGGCGATCTTTTTTGGTTTCAGGCAAAAGGGGACTGGTACGCTTTTAGTACGCTCGGCTCGGCGCACGGTCACTGTTTGCGCACTAGTCCCCTCCCACTAAGGGACGGGGCCAGGGCACACGGAGTGCGTTTTTTCGTCACTTTTGGGCGTGTTTGAGACCAGTCCCCATGCGCCTGGACTAGTACCCAAACAGTACGCTCGTGGGGACTGAATGGTCCCTGTTTGGGGACTGTTTGCGTACTGATTATTTTTGTAAGGGTAAGACTTACGCTCGGACTTAAGTGTTCTTTGCGTACATTATTTGTCTTTTGATTAGTTCAGCCTGAAATAGAAAAAAAGTATATATCCCATGATTTGAGAAAATAAATTCCCCAGATTTTGAGGAAGTCTCATCAAATTAGGTGAGAATTTCTCTTATTTTTGTGTTGCGTAACGGAAGTTACTCAAAGTTAAGAGAGAGAGAGAGGTGCAAGGCCCTGCGGTGTTGTTTTCACCAAATGAAACCGAACGAAACTTTACTCCTCGATCGTGCGAATGTGGCGTGGAGTGTTTCTTTTGCCATCATGCGGGGCGAGATGTTATCGTGCGGCGTTCGCCGCAAGCCGCCGCCGACGACGCCGCCGGGGGTGACAATCCTCCTTATCCCATGTTTCACGGAATGGAACACGGTGGCGATGGGTTTGTCGTGGCTTGGGACCGCACCGGTGTAGACTCCCCCGCCGCGCCGCCCGCCGGCGCCGCCCCGGCCCCATTCTACCACCCACCCTCACGGAGCTCCGCCGCCCCCGGGTCCGCCCAGCCCCGCCCCGCCCCGCCCCGGGCCCAGGGGCTCACTCAGTCCATTAATCGGGAGGGCCTGGGGGTGGTGATAGCGTAACCCTCTCTCGGATGGAAACGCATACTCTTGACGAAAATTAACCTTGAGGCGGGGGTTGGTTGCGGGACACGGCCTCGGGGCTGTTGCCTGGCTACTGCCAAGCGGCCGCCCGCCCCGCCACGCACTGCCACGCACTGCCACGCTTCACCACTCCCCGCGGTCGGGCGGTGAGCACTCTGCTGTCCCTGCTTTCCCCTACACCCTGGCCATCCCCCTACTTTCTTGTCTACCGACGATCACATTTGACCCACCCCGGATTCAAATTTCCCGCGCTGAAGTGGAACAATGAGCCTTTCGCGTTTGGCACCAGCAGCGCCTTCTGCGTCAGTATCGCTGGCCGCCAGCGGCTGGCGGTCCGCCCAAGCGTTCTCGACGATCGCTTGATCGATCATCGATCGGCTGATGAACTCATTTCTAAGCGGGCGTTTGTTTACCCCGCGACGAACTCATTGGCGCGATGCTTCCCCCGCGCATCTGGAGCGCGCGCGCCAGGGAGTGAATGGAGCAGCCTGTTTGCGGGCCGTTTTCTGTTGCATGAATCGATGCGGAGGCGTTTGTTACGAAATGAAATGTAAACAGCCCGCCTACAACAACAAGTCAAACGGAAGGAAGCGGGGAGGGAAACGGGAACGGCACGCCGCTTCTGTGGAGTTTTACATGTTGTTGGGATTGTCGGCTTGGGCATCAAGAATGTGTCGCCCGCCAAGCGGAGGCGCTCAGCTCAGCAGCCACAAAACTCCGTAAACTCCATACACCAAGAGAAATGTATTGATGCAGCAACTAAAAATTTGACTGTGGCATCTAAACTTGTTTTGTGAGATATGTTGACATATCAAACGTTTGGTTAGGACATCTAAAGTCGTTTTATTAGGATCACTGTTTCATCACGAGTAACGACCTACATTTTTTGAGAAGACTTCCTCGAAATATGAGGAGTGTTCGTCAAACCAGGAGAGTTCCTCAAAGTTTTCCCTTATTTCCCCTCAAATGATGAGACATTTTTACCGTGAACAGGGCAACGATTACCGGGCACACAGGAACATCAATTTCTGATTTTTTTTAAGGGGAAAGGGGAAAGTTTAAGAAACTCCCTTGTTTTGAAGGAAAACTCGTCAGATTCTGAGGAAAGCCTCTTCAAAAACTGCGATTTTCCCTCAGTTCTCGAAGTTTCCTCAATCTGAGGAGAGATCTCGGGTGTTTTCCCACGTATACGGCTCAGGCGAGTCCACTTTACGAAGAATTCGTTGTGAAAAAAGTTGCCAGAAACTCTTTGTAATTTTTTGGGAAGTCACAACTCTATTACGATTGGTGCACAACTGTTTCAAATTATGGTGTCAAAATGCACCATCTGACTGCAAAGAAGTGTTGCTTCCGGTTGCTTCATGTCGAGAAAGTGTTGGGAAATCACGAAATATTTTTAACACTGTCGGCCACCAAGAAAGTAAGTAGATTTTCACGAAAATGGTCTGTGACAAAGAGTTGGTAATTGAAATTAGTATGAGTCGTCAATTTCGGTTACGAACTTTTTGTAGCGGTAAACTATTCGTAGCATCACGATTTAATGGCGTAAATCTATTATCAGGATGTTTCTATGTATGAAGTATGAAAACGATTAAATTACTCCGTAAACGCATGAAACGGCCTCGGCAAGGGCTGCTTAGCTTGGCTTTCCTTTCGACCGTACCGCTCCGCCGGCCGGTGGGCCTCGCGCTGAAATGCTCGTGATTGCGAGTCAATTCACAACTGCAGCGTACTGACTCCCCCCCTCCCTTTTGTCCGGTGTTTTGTTACGTTACGACTGTTTTAATCAAAGAATAAGTATATATAATTCCATTCTGAGAGACAATTATTCATGAATGCGATGTTCAGGGCCTTTGCTACTACGGCCTAATCATGTACACGGGACGAGCGCCCCGGGCACCGCGGCGGCCGATAATGGCGCTGCGCTTTTTGATAATTACCAAATTCTAAAAATTCGTGGGAATCAGTGGAACGCGGCAGAAGTAGCGTCATTGTACATTCGGGTCATAAAATGTGGACGAATTGGAAACACGCAAAGACGAGCACACAGGAATATTTTGTATCATTTTGTACATAGCTTACGTACCGGGTGTTACTGTGAATACGCGGGATTGCATACTCAATATGGCCCTACGGGTATAAAGAGTTAGAAAACCCGCAACCCGCAACTCTTTGCGTACTCGCACGTGCGTATTATGTTACGAATAATTTCTTACGTAGTGTGTAAGAACTAACGAATTCGTACATAAATGAGTAAGAAATCGTACGTACGTGTGCATAGACCAACGTACGCTAAACCAGTACAGAACATTTCAGTGAGGGGTTGCGAAAAAATAAAATTGTGAAAAAAGGAAAGGACAGATTGCAGTTTTGCTTGGCACTGCGCCGCACGCGCCGCGGCTGCTAGGCGTGCTCAAAAATGGCTGGTTATTATCATTCATGAAAAGCTAATCCTTGCTATATTTCGGGGTGTCGTGTGGGCAGCTCTTCGGCTGCCGCGCCTCGCCCTCCTCCCTCACCCAGTGCGTGTGTTTGGAGGATTTATAGCTGCGGACCGCCAGTGTTTCATCCCCGCATTAATGAAACAAATCGCGCGAAGGCGAGAGACTGAGGGAGAGGAGGTCCCCGCGCGCTGCAGCCCTCCCCCGCACCCTCCAGCGCATCAAGGTTACTCGCGCACGGCTGGTCGGGCGGAATGACCTCGATATGTAACGTGACGGAGATGAGCGTGTGGCCGGAGGGGCCGCCGGTAAGTGCCAAGGCGATGTGACTTGCCGCTAGTAACCGTCGTGCGGTACAACGACGGCAGCACGTGTGTGTGTGTGTGTGTGTGTGTGTGTGTGTGTGTGTGCCATTTCCTCACCCGCTCCACTGACTGCAAGGTTTTAAACTCTCTTGCTAGTTTGTGCTGTGCATGCGTGGCCGTACGGTTCAGAGTGTGTGCTAAAACAGCGGAAAAGATTTGCGGCTGGTTTGCTGTCTCATTTTGTAGCTGTAGCAAACACTTTACTTTATAAACAAAGTCCGAAAAATGACAGCCTTTTTTTCTCTCACTGTTTTGTTTGCCAAACGCCCCTTTTTTGGCGTGTGTGCGACCTGCATATCTCTATGCAACGCAGCAGCTGGCGCTTTGCAGATCTCGACCTGGATGTCACAGGTACGGTCGGGAAGCGGATGCAAATGTCGGGCTGAATCCTTCATAAGGCTGCTGTGTGCGAGCGACTGATGGGCTCAGCGGCGGTCCGCTCGACCCCGCACCGTTGTTGCGGCCTCGGCGGCAATCGATATACCAACGACAACCAACTGCCTGCCTCGTCGTGGTGCTGCAGTGATGTTTGCAGGCCAAAGGGCGGACGGGCGCGGCGGCAAGCATCAGACCGGAAGAGGGACCATTGCGGTGCCCGAGCACTACTTCCGCCCGGGGTGGCCGATACCCTCGCCGTCGTGGACGCTGCGGCCCATTGACTCTGCATTGGCTTGCCCTGTGATGAGGCCTGCTCTGATGCTGGACCTGGATCTGCTGCGCGCCTGGCTGCCAATCACCATCACCCCCC
>NW_026267293.1:231984-232832 GCF_000697945.3 Frankliniella occidentalis | reverse complement strand
CCCTCTCTCTCTCCCTCCTATGTCTCTTGCCCCTCCGCGGTATAGCTGTGCGGCACTTTGCAGACGACTGTGTGTCGAATCCCCGCCGTGAAATCAAAAAGTTGTAAGTGGCGCACTTTTCGTCGACTTTACACACGTTTTATATCGCCTGCCTCCCTTCTCTCTGTCCGCAGGGCATGGCGGATATCATTTTTAGAAATCGGAGGACGCGGCGGCGCACGGCGGAGGAAGAGAGGAGGATTGTGAGGATGGGGGTGGAAGAGGAGAAAGTGCAGCCAAGCAGAGGTAAGTCGGAAAATATATTGTGAGAGGGATCACGTTAAGCGCCATGCGCGCGCGCGTTTGTGTGTGTATGTGTGTGACTGAGTAACGCTGCTAGAAAAAAAAATATGTGCAGCCGTCCGTCGCACAGGCTTACAACTGTCGTGCGGCAAATGAACTCCGCGACGTGCGGACGTGTCGAGATGACGTGCGCCATGTAGGCGGCCTGGAGGCGGCGGCGGCGTGTCGTCGACCCACTCCCTAGTCTGAAGCGGCTTCCAGAAGTGTGGTGGTGAAATGAGTGATGCCTCTGCTGCAATGCACTTTGGTGACAGTATGGGCTGTCCTCTGTGACGAGCAGCTGGCTCTGATTGGCTGCAACTGTTGTTGTTGTTGTTTGTGTCCTGCCGGCACTGCCTCTGTTTGCTCTCGCTTGGAAATTAAGTACTGATTTGGCATTCAATTGCGTTAGGCTTGTAATCGACTGCGCAGCGACACAGACTGGAGAGAGCCCGACGAGTGCATGGCTAATGAGAGGGCTGGGGAGGAGGGGCGGGCGTTATGGAGAGAGAGAGAGAGGAGGGGGG
>NW_026267293.1:228269-231379 GCF_000697945.3 Frankliniella occidentalis | reverse complement strand
CCCCCCCCTCACCCCTCTCTACCCCTGTCGCTCATGTCGGCAGCTCTGTCCATCTATAGCGAAACACCGAAACTGGAAACTGGCAGGGAGCGAAAAATTGTGGAGTCTTGATGGACGGTGTATTGTTATTTTTATTACTGCGAATTTCTTTTTTATTTTACGCTAAAACACGCACTGTTGTTGCAAAAACCGGTTTCCATAACTTTTTTTTCGTTCTTTCCCCTGCGATTTATTTTTACAACGGGCTGTCGCGCGTTTGCACTCTGCCGTAATTGAATGCAGCGGCAGCCCCGCTCTCTGTGTAGCTAATTGCGCTGTTATGTTTTCATCAGGCGATTGCTTGTGTGATCGAACCCCTTGCGTTCTGCTCGAGCGCCTGAGGGGCCTGCGGGGCGGGGGTGGCGGGGCGGCGGGGGAAAAGAAAACTCATCGCGGGGGAGAGAAGAAGGGCTGCTGGGCGGGGCGCGCGCGAGCGGACAGAAAGGGAGAGAAGTTTGCCGAGCGGCGCGGGAGACTGATCTGGCTAATCTGATGGCTCTTGAGATTACTCTCGCAGGATATTCATTCATTACTCTGCCCTTCTGATTACCGAACGCATTTGGCCCTATTAAGGTTCACCGACCATTATTATCAGCAGCGAAGGGCTATGGCGAGCAGCAGGGGAGGGGTGGGTTACGGTTACCATTTTCCCGTCCAGTCGCGCGATTTAATAGCTTCCTGCGCCTGACCGACATTACTGCAAGTGCGGAGACGGCGGCCCTCATTAGGCCAAAAACCGAGCCGAAAACGGCGCGGCACAAAGGGAAAGCACCGCACTGTGTTGTGTTGTTTACTATCTTGCGGGCGGCGGGCAGGTTTCAGTAGAAAACGTGCCTACTACGCGTACGGTTATAGCATTTTCTAAAAATTTCGTTGTTTAAAAGGAAGCCATTATTCAGCGGTGCATCTGTTTGTTAAATGCTTAAGGGGTGGGGGTGTTCTCTTCTGTCGTCCATCCCCTGCCCGAAAGAGGAAAAGGGGTGGTTAGGGGCGGGCGTGGGGGGGGGGGATGAGAAACATATTTACACCTCTCCGTTTGCGTCACCGGCACACGCCTCTTGTGTACAGAGTAGTGCGGGGGCCGCAGCAGCGCACGGGGTTAACAAGCAACCCGCCCCCACCACCCCTTTGGTCTCGCCACGCCGCGCCGGTATATGCGATTCAATGAGCAGCAGCAGCAGCCAGGCAGTCGTGATCATGCTGCTGCCGGAGCTCGCCGGTGTCGACTAATCCAGGGCCCGTGTGTGGTCTTATTCAGACCCCGGAGGCTCTTAATCCTGCGAGAGAGACAGCGCGGGGGGATAACACATCCTTAATCCGGCACAGCATCGCGCAACCGGACCACTACGCGCCGCCACCTCCGCCGCTGTGGTAATATGACGTGGTTATGACGATTGCGCACCCCCCCCCCCCTTCTCTCTCTGTCTCTCTCTGTCTCTCTCTCTCTGTCTCTCTCTGTCTCTCTCTCTTTGTCTCTCTCTGTCTCTCTCTGTCTCTCTCTGTCTCTCTCTGTCTCTCTCTCTCTGTCTCTCTCTCTCTGTCTCTCTCTCTGTCTCTCTCTCTCTGTCTCTCTCTCTCTGTCTCTCTCTCTGTCTCTCTCGTCTTCTACCCACCGCCCCGTGCGCTCGCCGCTGCCCGCCCGCCCCTCTCACCACGGCACATTAGGTGGGGGGCGTGTTCGTCTAAGCCGGGCTGACAGCGCGTGAGCACGATGACTGGAAATCGATAGGGCAAGCCAAACCATGGGGATGATAGCGCCGTGTGTGTGTGTGCGTGTGTGTGTGCGTGTGTATGCGTGCGTTGGCGCGCGACTCGGGGCAGTATAGTGTTGGTGGTGGTAGCAGTGGTAGAGAGTGAGGAGTTTGTTGAGAGGCGACGAGACGAAAAAAATAAAAATGTATCAAGGCTTATTAAAAGGAAAGAGGAAGGATAATAATTGTAATAATAACAATAATTCCCCTGGAAATAATTAGTCTGCTAGCTTTCCTCTTACAGTCGTCGTCGCGGCGCGATAACTCTCCGCGACGCACTCGAGCCTCCCCCTGCCTCCCCCTACTCCCCCTCTTCATGAAATCCGCGAGCGCGCAATGCTTGCTTCTGCTGCCGGAAGGAAAAAGGGAAAAATAACACGAGGGGAATAAGGAAGAAGGGGGGAAAAATGAAAGGGGTAAAGTCGGCTGGGCCGGGGCGGACACAGGCATCCCCGTAATTGCAAGTTTTCATTGACTCGCTCTGGGAGCGTTTTAAACAATTAATAAAACAATGGCAGCGAGCCTCCTCATTCTACCCCCCTCCTCGGTGCCCCCCCCCCCTTCCGCACGCCCGTGCGCGTCAGCACAGCAAACCACCCCTGCCGCCATCCGGGACGGCCGCTGCTTCCATCTAATTAAAAACGGAGTGGTTGTCTATACCATCACATTCCGCAGGGGGCCTCCCCTGCCTGGTCGGTCAGCTCAGCATGGGCCCTGGCAGCAACCCTGCCCCGCCCGACCTGAGCCTGTCGCACCTGACATACCTCGCACTGCGTACTGCTGCGTACCGTTGCGTACTGCTGCGTACCGTTGCGTACCGTTGCGTGCGTACTGCGTGTCTACGCGGCACCCCTATTCGCTCTCCCGGTGTGACGTGCGACATCACCTCTCTCTCCCTTTCTCTCTCCCTCTCCCTTTCTCTCTCTCTCCTTTTTGCATTTCGCACCCCGCCTAATTCCTGCACGTGTGCCGCCGGCCGGCCACTCTCTGCTCCCCTCTCTCCTCACTCGCGCGTGTCGAACAAACTGTGAGCTGCGTGCGACGGCAAACAAAACAAACGCGGGGTAAATATTTCGAAGCTCGACTAGGAGACGGGGGCCGTGTGGTGATGTGTGTGCTGCAGAGAGAGAGAAGAGAGAGAAAAGAATGGGGGTGGGAGGGAGAGGCAGAGGGGTGAGGGAGAGAGAGAGGAGGTGGAGAAAAAATTACGTGAGGGGTGTCGTGAGGGGAGTAAACGAAAAAAGCAAACGAAACAGAGGTTATTGCGCGGCGCGTCAAGCTCCTGGCCAGTGAGGTGTTGAGTGTGTGTGTGTGTGTGTG
>NW_026267293.1:218061-227879 GCF_000697945.3 Frankliniella occidentalis | reverse complement strand
GAGGGTTCCGGGAAGCCGAGCCCCGCCCGCCGGCTTGCCCAGAGTGCCGACTGCGGGCACGGGAGTGCTGGGTTGCCTACCCCGCCGGCGCTCTCAGCCGCTCTCGGCCGAATGTAAAGTGCAAGGTCATAACTTGCACACGTTGGTGTGCAAATTCTGCACACTTATTTTACCAGTGTGTGCAACTGAGTGTTTCTTTGAAAATAAAAAGAAGCAAACCAAAACTAACAAACCTAACTAAATACAGTTAATTAGTAATGATATTATAAGACTATCATCTGTGCATCCAAGTGTCCATTTGAAATAATAATAAGCAAACCACAACTAACAAACCTAACTCAATACATAAAATCAGGAATGGTATTATTAATGCAGCGTTGCGCTTCGCTATCGCTCCGCGCAACGCTGTCATAGGACCACGACCCCTGACTTCAGGAATTAACACATTCCGTGCTGCTCATTTTTGGTGCCTATGATTTTACATGGGGAGCGTGACTACATAGTGGTCATGCCACAAGCGACGTGTTAAGTACAGCTTATGACGCGTGTGCACTCAGTGTGCCGTCGGAACTCCGGCAGGCTGGGTGCGGGGTGCGGGAAGCGGCAGAGAGCGCCGGCGGGGGAGGCAACCCAGCACTCCCGTGCCCGCAGTCGGCACTCCGGGCGCCCCGGGCTTCCCGGAACCAGCTGTCAAAAGAGGCTTTGCCCGCAGTTGACCAAGTACGAGCGAGGCGCCCAGGCCATGCCCGCAGTTGACCACGCGCCGTATTGTTTCGCGCTAATGAATAAGAGTCGCGCGCTGCCGGCCCCGGGGCGGGTCGCTCTGCCCGGCTCTGCCCCGCCAAACTGCCCGCCGCACCTCGCCCGCCGCACCCCGGACGGATGAATCAGGTTTGGCCGTAAGCCTCGGAGTGTGCGGCGGTGGGGGAGGGCGGGCGGACCCTCTCCCCTGCGGCGGCCTCGGCGGCGTCCTCCTCCTCCTCTGGCTGCGATGATGACGACTCCCAAGTCGTCGACGTCCTCGACAACTTTGCTCTGCTCTGCGCGCTCTCGCTTTCAATTTCGGCCAACATTCGAGAGGAGAAGGAGGAAGAGGAGGAGGGTTGGGGCCGACGTGGTGTGAGCTCCTTTTTAACGAAATGAATCAGATGTCGACTCCACAGGCCCTCCTGGGGATCCCTCTTCACGTCGCCTTATTCTTCGCTACATGCCCACTCTCCATCCCCGAAGGCGCCGCGTCGTCTGCGACCAATGCACTTTACTGTTGACTCAGAAAGCCCGATCTCGTTTCCTGCCCGTGGCGGGGGGGGGAGGGGGGGGGGTTTGAAGAAGTCGTCTCTTCATAGGGTGGCACGTGCAGTGAAGTTTTTCTCCAACACCATTAAAATTGTTTGATTTTATCATGAGCTTGCCAAAGTGTTGGACGATTAACTTTACAGTTGGACAGCTTATAACCCTTGGCCACATTGTCCTTATGAAGTTTCAAAATGTTGTGCAGGCTGATAGTTTTCTCAGGTTTATCTACCACTTCCCCGTCTCATTTTGCACACAAGACTTGAGTACCAATCTGTCTGCTCGCAAGGTTTGTTGCGGCAGAGCCTGCCCTCTTGGAAGTGTGTAAGTGCTGCACCGCGACCGCACCAGTGGTTTGGCCTGTCCCGTCCGCGGCCGCCCCCTGCGGAGCCAGACCCTTCCGGGAGCTCCGCACGGGCCTGACTTGTGAGACGCTCGCCCTGAGGCTTGCCCCGCCCCCCGGCGAGTTGATTTAGCGATCATGGGCCTTGATGGACATTACATACTGTGCTACTTCCGGGGGGAGAGAGAGGCCGGACGTGAAGGGAGAAAATGGCAGGGGGCTTACATGTCGCTAACTACCCTTGTAGAGGGGAGGAGGGCAGGGCCGGGCGGGTGGCCGGCCTTGCGCACGCCTGCACTGCTGCTTGTTACAAACGAGCGCCGGGGTAAGAAAGCGTCTTCCCGAGCAGCAGGAAGGGAGCGAGAGCGTGACAGATGGTGGGTTTATTGTTCTTCAAAACCTGGCAAACATCCTCGGTGCCCTGGCCTGTGGAGTAAAGGCAGTTATAACAAATGTGACCGCGACGGTCCAACCCCGCAACTCCCCGCCGCCACGCCTTCTGAAGTGGGCTTCCGAAACGCACCCCACTCCGCGCTGACCTTGACTCGAGATGGGCCGAACGGCAGGAGGGCCTGTTTTCTTTTGCCTGATCGCTCATGGTTTTGTTTTTTTCGGTGTTTTTTTTTTTTTCATTATTTTTGATACGCACGGCGTGCGTGGCGCGCAGATTGGCCCCACGGTCCACACCGCCGGAACAGTGAACGGCGGAGCCCGGGCGACCGGAACAAATTGGAACAAAACGTCGTGTGACCCCCCCGAATTGTGGAAGCAAGCCAAGCAGGGCGAACGCGCCGCCACGGCCCCCCGGCCACGCCCCGCCACGCCCCGCCACGCCCCGCCACGCCCCGCCTAACCCGGGGAAAAAAGGAATAAACACGACACGAGCAGAGGGGGAAATATATCATTATCCCCCGCAGTTGTCAACTATTGCAAGGACTCTTGTTTTTTTTTGCGATGTATTTGGGCCAGTGCCCGAGTTGCGAAAATCAGGAATGGTACGACCACCGAAGGGTGCTGGTTGTGTTCGAAACCGTGCGGTTGAGTGGTGGTCGTCGATGCCCCCCCCCCCCCTGCCACCCCCGCCCTCCTACGCAGCCTGTCGTGCATACGCCCGGGCGGACAAAGCAATAAACGGAGGGGCCATACATTTGCGTCTTAGTGGACGTGGAGGGCGAAGTGTAAGGGTGGCGGAGGGGACTTCGAAAGAGAGGGGCGTGAGCCGGGGAGGGGCGGTGAGCGCTGACCGGTGCACACGGAATGTATTTCCAAGCGCAAAGACACCCTCGAGACTGCAGTTTTTCTCTTGGCTTTGTGGGCGCGCCGCAGCAGGAGTCGTCTGACTATGAAGGAAGTCACCAGATAAAATGAAGGTGTACGCAAGTACTTCCAAGGTCCGTTTATGGGGTGCTCAGCTTAGCAATTGTTGACCGCACGGTGAAAACAATGATTTATAGAGGAAAAGGAGGAACCTTTGACGATTCCCTATATTTTGAGTAAACCCTTTAGATTTGGAGGAGATTAGCACCTACTTTGCTCTGGCTCGTGCCTCTCATGAGTCAGAACGGCATCAGCCTGCTATAAAAGCTGCGAAGTTTGCACACCTGTGTTTTTCCAGGGACCTGGAAGTGCGGGGAAGCATCGTATCTCTGGAAGGGGAGAGGAGAGGGGGGTGGGGGTGGGGGTCAGAGACAAGGAGATATGCGGGTGCATTTGGTGTCTCGCTGGGGGGTGGCGCACAATCTGGCGCCTCTGTGCGTGCAGTGCGATTATGTGATGGTGTTGACTTTAGGCGGTGCGTCGCGCTGCGGGCGCGGCCCCTCTCTCCGAGTCTCCCCCCCCAAGGAGTGCCACCGCTGCCGCGACGGGTCTGCCGAGGAGGGCCGCCGCGCGCGAAACTTCATCACCCTAAACGGCCTACGTCCCCTTCCTGCGCGCGTCGCCCTCCGCACCTTGGACGCGCGTGCGTGCCCTGCTGCAGACCCTCCTCTCTCTCTCTCTCTCTCTCTCTCTCTCTCTCTCTCTCTCTCTCGCTCTCTCTCGCTCTCTCGCTCTCTCCCTCTCTCCCTCCGGATCCGGACACGCCGGCGTATACCGCCGCGCGCCGTCAACTTTTCCTGTTCCGGTGTGGTTCCGGTGGCCCATGGCCCCCGCTCGTGCCGCGCGGGGATGTAGTACGGTGTGCTGCGGTCCACCGCTACTACTGCCCCTGCGTTTCTCTCTCTCTCTCTCTCTCTCTCTCTCTCTCTCTCTCTCTCTCTCTCTCGCTCTCGCTCTCGTGCAGGAAAACACGCGCACGCAAGAGCGAGATAAATCTGTATGCTGTATATCGTTGGAGAAGCAAGTGTGTGCTCTGTATGATCTGCCTCCCCCAGTGCAGCCGCCGCCCTGGGCTTTGTGCGGGCGCTACGCGACTGTTTGTCCCGCTGCTATGGTCACACACACACTCTACCACCATCACCACCACGCTCTCCGTGCTGCTTGGTAGTGCTTGGGCGTCCCGTGGCGCTGAATCGAAACCAGACCGTGTTGTGCAGTCCGGCGGGGCGTGGCGGGGAGGGGCTATTTTCGCGCCAGCGACACATCGCGAGCCCCACTTTGCATACAGTGGCGCGGCCGCCCGCACGCACACGGCAGCTCGGGGGTTATTATCCGTTGGAATCCGATGACGCGATATTATTGGTATTGGGGCCGCACTGTCGGGCTCGTCCCTGTGGCTCTGTGTGTGTGTGCCGCCTTCTGCCTCTTTTCCTGCTCTGAATTGAAAACAATATTGTGTAACATTCCGGGAAGTGAGGTACGCGTGTAATCTGTGCGCTATATTTTGTTCCTGGAAACTGGCTGACTATCTCTTTATTTCGCAACTACCTTCCTCCCCCCCCCCCTCCCTCGTCCCTGTCCCACCCCCTGCGCCCCTAACTCAGTGTGTGCGAGAGTGAATGTGTGTGTGTGTGTGTGTGTGTGTGTGTGTGTGCGCCACTACGGCTGCCAACTGCAATAACGCCAGCTCGCGTGTGTAACGGTGCGGTGATTTCTTATTTTATCGACTTTGACCGGCCCGCCGTATGATGGCGTTTCCTTATCTCGCGCGTGTTGTAGCGCGCGCGCGTGAGTGTGTGTGTGTGTGTGTGTGTGTAGGTCGTGTAGGTTTTTGGAGGCCGCCGCGTGATCAAAAGCAGCCCTGCACACTGCTGTCATGGGCGTGCGCGTGCGTGCGCGAGTGCAGGACGATCGGCTCCTGCTTACATGCTCCAGCTGCAGGGAGAGAGAAGGAAAGAGAGAGAGAGAGAGAGAGAGAGAGCGCCTGAGCGGGAGGGAGAGGGCGGCAAGCTCGGGAGGAGTGTGTGAGTGGGTGGGTTGGAAGTGCTGAAGTCTGAATATGAATGGGAGTCTGGGATTGCACCCCGAAGTGGGGGCGGCTGGCTGGGGACGGCGGTGGCGGGCCTCCTCGGGGAGGACGGTGCCGCCGCCGCCACCGCCCTGCCGTATCTCGGCCGCCCTGGCGGTGGAGATGCGCGGGTCTCGCCGGGGCGCGCCGGGTCACCACCCGGAGCTGATCTATTAAGCGGGCGCGCGCCGCCCACGCGCGGCGGCCAGGTCCGCGAGGAGATAAGTCAGATATTGCGCGCACGCTCCGGAGAAGAGAGTGTGTGTGTGTGTGAGAGAGAGAGAGAGAGAGAGAGAGAGAGAGAGAGTGTGTGTGTGTGTGTGTGTGTGTGTGTGTGTGAGAGAGAGTGTGTGTGTGTTTGTGTGTGAGAGAGAGAGATGAGAGCAATCTGGTCTCTGACCGTGTAGAAGCGCGACGTCGGCGGAAAGAATCTCTTGTCTCGCTGGCTCTGCCCCGGCTGGATGGTGTTGATTATTATATCGGGGCCACTCTCGGCAAGAACATTAGCGCCCCCGGCTCGGAGCGCAGCCTGGGGAAATGGAATTAGGCGGGACGCGAAATGATGGCGAGAGGAAGTAAGAAAGAGGAGCGTTAGCGAGCAGGGAGCACAGAGATAGAAGAAACACTGATCTTTGAAATGAGGGGGGTGGGGAGACTGTGTAGGCCTATGAAACCTGCGATGGAAAATGTGTTCTGCTCAAACCACGTCGCACATGTTCATTTCAGTAAAAGTTTTACATGTTGTGACTTTTCTTTTATGTAAGTGTTGGGGTTTCTTCCTGCTCATACGTAGTATGTGGTAGTCGGTTTGGGAAAAACTTGCACGTCCCGTTATGTACATGAAATAGTCGTTGTGAAACTGTGCGTATCGTATCGATTTTACAACGCGGAAAAATGTCGAGAATTTGCATGAGGAGAGTCTGCAGCTCTGCGTCGTGTTGATTCCGGTCGCCCCGGCCTGCTGCGCTGCGTGTGCGGATGTTTGCAAGACTGTGTGCGTTTTCCTCTTGAGTTCCGGTTGTTTTTCTTGCCCTCCGTCTCCTTCCCCTCCAGTCGGAGGGGCCGCACTACCCACTGGGGCTGTATTCGGCGTGCGCTAGGCTCCGACGTCCACCTGTGCGGGTGGGGGAGGTGGGGGGGGGGAGGCAGTCTGAAATCAGGAGGGGAGGGCATATAGTGGATACAGAAAGGTACTTAGGTGCGATGAGTAGGAGGTGCGGGGAGGAGGGGCTGATGTAGTGCGGCGCACATGCCAGGATAAAGGAATTGATGTCTTGGGGGGGTGCAAGAGGAGGGTGGCGGCGCGTGTGCAGGCGTGGGTGGAGTGGGGGCGGGGGTAGGAAAGAAAGAAGGAAAAAGGGGTGGCGGCGCTCACGCACGGCCAGACAGACGGGCAGACACTGATAACCCCCCAGCGCGGGCATCGCAACCTGTGCTCGGGGCTGATCGGCCGGGGCGGGCGGCCTATTTCATGGGCCGACTGCGACGGTATTCCACTCCTCGTGTGGCCGAGCGGCGCGCTGACCGCCCCTCCCCGCTCACCACACACACAGTCGTACACATTCCAACTGCCGAACTCGCTCCGTAAATTTGCACCGGGCCGCTCTCTACACGCCCCGCCCCGCCCCGCCCCGGTCGGTCCAACAGGCATCCCATAGGCCCCCACGCCCCGCGGAGGCCTCTCGGTCCGCCCGTTCATGCCGACCACCCTCCGGCTCCGGTCGGGGCGTGCCGAACATTCCTCGAGGTTTTCATGGCAATGGATGGCGCGGCCCCGGTTTACAAGGACATATCGGTGCGTGTAATGGCACTTTGCGGGTTACGAATGTTCGCCCGTCAGCTGCGGCCGCCCCATGCGCGCTCCTGGTTAGGCCTCCTCGTCCTCGTTTGCGAACGATAAAGTTACGCGCGCGTTTTCGAACGACCACGTCGCGCTGGTTACACCTTTTACATCTCACCAACTATTTTTTGGCGAACTGCCTGCTCGGATCCCCCCGCCTGGCCCGCCCCTGTCTCCGCCCCCGCCGCCGGCGAGCGTTAGGGTTGCACCGCCGCCCGTTTGGGAGGGAGACTCGAGAAGGGAGCGCGGCTCCCCTTGCTTCGCACCGCTCCTCTATCTCTCTCCATCTCGCCGGGAGATGCAGGTAGGGGAGGGACAAGGAAGATGCGCGCCGTGGGGGAGGGTGGGAGGGAGCCTAGGGAAAGGTGTAGGGCGGCCAGCAGCTGCTGCACTGTGTGCTCTTGGGCAATGCGATACTCTCTGTGTGGGGCGGGGCACCGGGTGGTGGATGGAGCAGGGAGCCGCTCAGAGTGATGGTGGTGTTCGCCGTGGTGCTCGCTGTGGTGCTTGCCTTGGTGCTCGCCGAGATGCTCATCGGGATGCTCACCGAGTTGCGCGGGGCACCCGAGACATACTCGGGGTGCATCCGGGTTGTGTCAGCATGTCTGTGGCTCTTCTCCACGAGGCGCGGCAACGGACACTTTAAGGCTGGGGGAAAAGAATTAACAAACCAGAAGTTTTGTGTCGGCGTGGCTTGTTGTTGCCAGCCGGGAGGGTGCCGGAACACCCGGGTAAGAATCTGGGCTCAACTTTGTGGGACTGAACTTACTTTGTAGTACCGACGGGGCGGGGCTGGTGCCGAGAACAGTGGCTAAGCGTGGCCCACCAGTATTACCCCTCTCCCTCTCTCCCCAGGACACACAGCAGGAGAGAAGCGCGCGTGGCTCGTCCTCCTTGACGCGAATTTAAATGCATTTCGCTGCAGACGGAAACTTGGCGACCGCCGACCACCGCCGTGCCGTGCAGCGTTCGCCTCCTGCTTTGTGTCTGAAGTGAAGGTGAGGGTGTGCGAGTGAGAGAGAGGACACTGGGCGCCAACCGTGAACTGGGTGGGCTCGAGGGAGGTTCGGGGGCCGTCCGGGCGTTGCTCGGGCAGCCCTCGTCGCGCAACAGGACAGACGTGCTGCATTTTTAACTGGCTGGCCCGCACGGCCCGCCGGCAAAAGCTCGCGGTGGACAGCCACGCGGCGTGGCCGAAGGTCGGTCGTGCCCGCTGGTGTGGTCCCTACGGCCCCCAATAACCCGCCCCCGCCCCGCGATCAGCCCTCCTTCGACCCGCCCCGCCCCGTCGGCTCGCTCCGCGGTTTTCGCGGCCTCTTGCCCTTCTCTTCCGCACTCCCGCGCTCCGCTCGCTCGCGCGCTGAGGGCTGGAGGGAGGGGACGGTCGGAGTATGGAGTGTGACTGTGGTGTGGTGGCCACGGGCTAAGGCCGGGTCCTTCTGCTTCCTTTCAACCCCCCCCTCCTCCTCTCTCACCCTCGTTCTGCCATTGCGAGTCCCCCCCATGGACCTTCATCTCCCTGCACACACTCTCTCACTCTCCCTCTCACACACACGAAGTCACACACACACATTCACTCACACTCAGACAAACGCACGCGCGCGCACGTTCTTGCTACTCCGACGGCTCTGGGGACTTTTTGCCGCACTGGAAATTCCAGTGTATATAAAACAAATGATCGCCGTGGAATCTCCATGTTTCAGGCGGGCCGAGTCCCTCTAGTCCCCTCTGCTGCCCCGGGGGTCCCCCCCTCCCCTCCGCTACCCCTCGCCCCTCGTTGCCCGTTCCCTGGAATAATATCGCGAGGGATAAGAATCCTTCCCCCAGCCATTGTGCCGGGTCGCGGTCGGGAGGAGGAGGAGGAGGTCTCGGTGAGGCTCTGCTTGATTGGGCCCGCCGCGGTGTTAGGCAACCCGACGGGCGCCGGGGGTCTCTGAAGCCAGCGAGAGATGGCGGGTACTTTGGGGCGACCGCGGGGATTTCGGTTTCGGTCCGGGTGGAGAACCCCCGCCCAACTAGGTGGGATTGGGATTGCTGCTGCGGAAGCTTGCCATACCACCGCACGCTCAAAGAAACTGACAAATTTGTGTAGAAACTACTTGATAGTCACCGTCGAGTTTTCTAAACAACCGCATCTTGCCGCGGCGTGTGTGTGGGATGTGCTGTGCTAAAATGAAATCAGAATCTACTTGCACGTCCTCTTGTGAATTGTTAAATTCAATCATCCAGCTTTTGCAAAACCCTTCGGCAGTTTGGTCATTTACGCGGGGCGCCGCCGCCGGACCGGCTGAACGGCGGCTTTCACTTTGCCAAGTTGTTTGAAGGGCAGCCCGAGCTGCAGAGTATGCCGGCGCTCACACTTCCCCCACCCCCCTCCGTTTAAAACGGGCGGCGGCAAAATCACATCAGCAAACAAAACGCGCGAATCGCTTTTTTTTGCGCCCTCTTCTCATCATTTTGCTTCTCTCTCTCTCTCTCTCTCTCTCTCTCTTTCTCTCCCTCTCTCCCTCTCTCTCTAGCTCCTGCCCTTGCGCACACTGATCAAAAAGGAATCGCGCGGGGGTGGATAGGGCATGGCTTGGGCGGGGCGGGGGTGGCGGGCCGCTCCGGGATGGCGTTGGACTTATGTCATTGATTCGATTCTAAAGTGAAAAGAGCGCCATCCGCAGAACGCTCGCGAGGGCCATCGCGCCGCGTCGCGCGGCTCCGATTGGATTATTGAGGGTCCTTCGGCCGTTCTCTCCTGCACTGCCAGCCTCGATCTCTCTAACTTTTCAGTCTCCCCATTCTCTCTCTCTCTCTCTCTCTCTCTCTCTCTCTCTCTCTCTCTCTCTCGCTTGCTCGCGCCTCGGCATAAATAATATTTTCTCAGTAATTTAGCGAGGAGTCAGCAGCCTAGTATGAATTTATCAGACGGCGGAGCGAGCGCCCGACTTATTCTCTTTTTTTTCACCCCC
>NW_026267293.1:209810-212271 GCF_000697945.3 Frankliniella occidentalis | reverse complement strand
AGGAGGAGGAGGAGGAGGAGGAGGAGGAGGAGAGGGTGGAGGAGGAGGCGCACAACACTGGTGGGGTGTGGCGGGACGGGCCCCCCTTGGGAGGCGATCGGCCCCGCCGGCGTCTTGCATGACCGGCTCGCATCCCCGAAACAGGCAAAGCGAAGGCCGCCAGCAGGCTTTCTCTGGCAGGCGTCGTCGCAGCTCGGGAAAAGAGGAGTCTGTTTTTACGGGTAGGGTAGGGGGGGGGGTATAAAGCTTTGCCCATTCCTCGAGCCTTGCCGCGCCGTCCAAGGCAGAGTGATAGCTCAATTCTTACCTCGGCGTAACCTTGGTCCGTGCACCACCGCCCGCCCCCCGCGCCACCCTACCTCACCTCACGGTCTCGCCCACCACTGCGCTCTGCGACAGTGAGATATACGCCCGAGATGAAAACTTGGCCGAGATGATGAGAGGGCGAGTCCGCAGCAGGTGGGGGTGGGCGGGGGGTAGGGGGGTGCGCGACCAACTCGGCGACGGCCGCGCACCACACACACGCACTCTCTGGAGGGCCGGCACGTCCGCTCGCTTCCTTCCGGCCCAGCGGACCGCTCTGCTCGCCGCTCTGACGCTGCTGGACGCTCTCGGCAGCCAGCGCCGCCGCCGCCGCCCTCCTGTCACAAAATCACCCGACCGCGTGATGGCCGCCCGATGGTGAAAGATGATTCCTAAACGATTTATGAGGGGGGCGGGCGCCTCGCCGTCGTCTTCGGCACTGTGTGTGTGTGTGTGTGTGCCGCGTCTGTCTGTCCGCTTCCCTTCTGGCCCTGCATGAATAACACAGCAGCACTACCCGCCACGGTCACTCCCTTCACCTTCCCCTCCCTTCCTCCTCCCTCCCACCTCGAACAGGTGAGCTGCGTTGACCCCTCCCCTGGGGGGCGCCCCTTTCCTGTTCTGGAGCATAGCGCCGGGACTTGAGTCGCCTGGGCCACGCCGCCCACCCCTACCTACCACCACCACTGCTGCCGCCTCGTGACTTTCTGTGTAATTACCTTTTGTAATGAGATAAGCCCTTATCGCATCCATATATTTTTCTCCCTCCCTTCTATTTATATTTCTCGCTGCGCAAAAGCAAGTGTACACTCGCTGTATAAATATATAAATAAAGGATCCCGGTGTCGCGCGGAGGTTGTTTTGGCTAACGACTTATTTTTCGCAGTGCAGCCAGCGGCCGCCGCCACCCCTGTGATTACCGCCCCTGCCAACTATTCCAATAAGCCGCGTGCTGCATAACTGCAAGTCCCCCCCCGCCCCCTCGACAGCCCTGCACCCCGCCCGCGCTGGGCCCCGCCCGCGCCCTCCGGCCCGTCGCGCGGAATGCCTTGCACTACAATGCGTCGGACCGCCGCGGCGCAAACCCCACAGCCCGGCCCGGCCCGCGGGAAGCGGCGGGAACCACGACTGCCTTCTTGCACCATAACTGTTACCCCGTCGTTCTGTTCCTCTCCTCTACACGCACCCAGAGAACCATTTGGTTGATACAACTAAATCAGGGTTGTAAGAACCAAAATTTAGTTCCTAAAACCGACGAAAATTTAGTAACCCTATTTTTAACTAAATATAGTCGCACCAATCAAATTAAGTCATCTAGACCAAATTATTTCATCACCACGAATAAAATTTTAGTCCCAAGAGCTAAAATTTCGTCGGTTTTGAATTTGGTTATATGGACTAAACGGTCTTCTGGGTGCGCCCTCTCCCCCGTTTCTCTCTCTCCCCCTCCTCCCTCGCTCTCCCCTTCTCCTCCCTCTCTCTCCCCTTCTCTCCCCCCTCTCTCCTTTCTTTTCAGACGGTGGTTTGTGGGAGGGTGAAGCCCCACTCCACCACCGGCAGCCTGCCCAGCGAAGCGGCAGAGAGGCCGCGCCCCGCCACGCCCCGCCACGCCCCGCCGCGCCCTGGCAGTGGGCGAACGGCCGCGATGTGAACACCTGCATAATGTCATGATGGCACGGATGAAACCCTTTCGGGGCCTTTCGGGGTGGGCGGGCCTGATCGATTCACATCGAGGCCGTCCCCGGCCGTCCCGGCGGGGAGGCCGCGCAGCTCCTCCTGGAGGCCGCCGAACAGCAGGTCGGCGGGGGCTCTGGGCCGGTGTCATCCCTCCCCCACCCTCGCCTGGGCCGCATACATTATCCGGCTTTGGCTGCCGCCCGGCTGTGGGGACAGCAAGCGCACAGCAGCGCGAAGCTCACCTCACGGGCTGTCTGCGCCGCCGTCGCCGGTCGCCGGGGGGCCGGGGCGTCGACGACGAACCAAAGGCGTCGGCGGCGTCGGCTGGGAATTTCGGAGCGGCTAACGCCAACGACCACTTTACCTGGTAATGAAAGCCATCAAGGTTCATTGGCGCGATGAAGGAGGGAACACCCATTTTACCGGCCATTCATCCTTATTCCTCTCTCTCTCTCTCTCTCTCTCTCTCTCTCTCTCTCTC
>NW_026267293.1:207130-209760 GCF_000697945.3 Frankliniella occidentalis | reverse complement strand
CGCGCCCCCTCACAACATCCCGCCCACTGTAATCCTTTCTCCAAAAAGGGGGAAGAAAAAGAAGGGGGACAATGCCGCACCGATTCTCGCACTGCCGCTGCAACATTTGCCCTATGATGGTGGAGAGAGAGAGAGAGAGCGAGAGAGAGCGAGAGAGAGAGAATTGTCTAGCTCAGCGTCGAGCAAGCGGACGACTGCTGCATTCACTCCATGAATGCAAAGCTCGCAGAAAAGGGTGCAGAGGGCCGACTGCTCCTGAAGAATAAATGGAATTTAAGACCGGATTCGGATAACAAACTTGTCGCTCTTTGGTGCGGCCCTATCCTTAAGTTCCATTCAAACAGGTCCTTCTCTACGCCACCCCTTTTGTTGTGCCCCGCTTTTCCTTCCGGCTCCCGGTGGGGATAGGAACATCGCGGGGGATTGATTTAACTCTTTTTACTATTTATTCGGGAGGTGCAAGAGAAAAGATCAATCCTGTGTCAAGGGGAGTCAAACGCGTGGCCCGATTGGTTTCGCGGTAGACTTGGTAAAGGATAAAGCGGGGCATGTTTGGAAGTATTTAGATCCAATTTTCTTTATGAGTCTTTTGTCGACATCTCCATCTCGGCGTCAGATATGTTGTTCGTTGTTAAGTAAACAAAAGTGGGGCATCTTGGTGCTTTTGGTATGTGAGTCGACTTGATATTTCCCTCGCTAAAAATCACTGTTTTTTTTGTGAGTTTTCATTTTTTTCTCATTTATTTTTATGTCTGTCTGGAGCAGCGGGCCCGGGGGGAAGCGCCGCTGTAATCCCCATTGTGCGTAAGGCCCCTATAGAAGTGCGCCGCCATCCCGCGGGAATTTGTCTTTCTGCCACGTGTCGGCCATTCTCCCCTTTCGGACCTCGGCGCGGTGCATGCGAGAGAGAGAGAGAGAGAGAGAGAGAGAGAGAGAGAGAGAGAGCGCACTCGCGGGGCCCACTACTGTGAGGACGACCTTTGTCCGCAGGGAGATCTGTGCCGTCCGACCTGCCACGCCCCGGCGGAGTGTGTGGCCCTGGCTGCCCGCTGGCGGGCCCCCGGCCGGCCCGCTGGAACAGATAAGGTCAGCGCCGACCATCGCTCTAGAAGTTGGCGCCCTCCAGAACTGCACAGAGCTCGGCAAAGAGGTAAGAGGGTGGGTGATCTGCGCAGTCTTTTTCTTCTGCCTGCCTATGCTGTACCGGATTCATGCGGCGTGCGGATGGGTTGCATACTCACACGGGGCCGTAAGGCGCCACGGTCCGCACGCCTGAATTCGGTACAGCATAAACAGAAAAAAAGACGGCGCGGATAATCCACCCTAGAATAGCGACACTGAACGCTGTGGCGTGGCTGCTTATTTGCTTGCCAAACTTTTCCCATTACTCTTCTGACTTCCAAATTTCGCCAATCTTTACAGAGACTGCCAATTATTGGCATATATCGCATATATCCTTTTTGGCTTCTTCAGATTGTCAAAAAAGATGCAGTTAGATAGAATCATTTATAAGAGGCCTTAAAGAGGCAAAAAGTAGCAGTTCCCAGATGAATGCCGACATTTGACAGTCTTAAATCTTAAAAAGGAATGCCAAAATTATTGATAATAAAAAAGGAATGCCTAAAACGTCAACATGGGAAATTAGCAGCAGCCATAGGGTTTAGAGTTTCACCCTCATTTTAATGTTTTTGAGGTGTCTACGTCGACAATTACTTGGCGACCGGTGCGTATGGGATTCATTTCATATCGTTTGTGCGCTGATGACAAACGTACGCTGCTCGGACAGTATTACCATTGATGTCGCTCAGTCCAAACAAAACAGACCATCCAGATTGTACTATAATTAAACGCTATTAAATGATTGCAGGCGGCGAGGGGCCAACACCGTCGTTACGCAGCGCGTGGGCCGTACGGCGCATCTACGTCAATGAATACGGAAATGAATGGATGTCGTCAGCGACGAGGAGGCTATTGTTGTCCAGCCACGGCGCTGACCTTCGGCTCGTGCTGACCTTTCTATAGACGTGTCGAAAATAGACTACATATGCGACTGACCACGAAAGGGGTGGGGAAAAGGTAAGAGGGCAGGCACGAGGGGATCCTCTAATGTTATGCTACCGTCATAAGACTGCCATATGAGCGGTGTGTAGGCGGCTGGTCCGGGCTGGCCGCAGGGGTCGAGGCGTGGGCGAGACGTGAATAGAAGAATGTGGGAAGGAAGGGCAAGAGGGGCTATGAGAGGCGTGGAGTCATTCTGACATTAGCGCCGCTTGAAGAGCGCCCCGCTAACGCCCCGCTGTCCTCCCTCATACATACGTATATGGCGATTTATGACGAGGACGGATGTAGTGTGACCTGCTGTTGTAATTTAAAGGTGCGTCCAAAAGAAAGTGAAAGACCTCAAATTCTAAGGCAAATTGCAACCGAAAGAAAAACAAGCATAGATAACACGGAATAGAATAAAACCCAGCAAAGCAATAAAAGAAACTGGCAGCTGCAGGTTGCACTCCGCTGAGTGAGAGGGACGGCGGCGCGACAGCGGTTGCGCGTGTGGGAGCGAGAGGGAGGCGGGGACGTCGATACGCGGCGGAGGGAGGGCCAGGACACCAGAGACCATTACGGCGCCTTGG
>NW_026267293.1:197840-198281 GCF_000697945.3 Frankliniella occidentalis | reverse complement strand
CACAACTGAAAGTAATAATACTTTACTTAACTATGTATCATTGCTTTTTTCTCAGTTTTAAATTTCAACTTTTCTGAAAATATTTCATTTTTTTTCCATTTCTTCTGAAAAAGTTACGAGCCTTTCCGTCAAAATTTCGGGCTTTAAAATCCCTTCATGTGAATAGCGCAGCCAGGGCGCAGGCCGCGCGGCGGAAGTGGCCGTGGGCTGCTGTGTTTGTTGACTGGCCGCCACCCCGCGAGGCCCGCGGGCCTAATGAGCAGCTGTGTGGATAGTAAAGCCGCCGAATGCAGTTTCCCAGAAGGCTTTTTGAGCGCGGCGGTGGCGCCCCTGCCGCACCGCTGGGCCCGGGTGGAAGGATCTGTAGTTTGACTGAAGTTGTAACTGTAGTGGTCGAACTATACTTTAAGACTGCTATACAAAGATGACTTAAACTGGGCA
>NW_026267293.1:190950-193080 GCF_000697945.3 Frankliniella occidentalis | reverse complement strand
CCCGCTCGACCGCTCCGCCCCCTTCTCCGCCAAGAAGAAGACAGGCATGATGACGGACGCCCAACCGAAATTGCTGCAAGGGTTGCGAGACGTCTCCCCCCTCCTCCCCCACTGTGTCTCTTTCTCTCTCTTTGCTCAGACTGGCCAGTCGAAACCCTGCGAGTCTACTACCCGCGTAAAAAGCCTTTATTTAAATTCATTTTGGAGTATATATGATTTTTATGTTAATATGGCAGACTTACCAAAACCTCATAAAACTTTATGACTTCTTAATAAAGAATTTTCCTGGACAAATTTCAAATTTTTGAAAGTCAAGACTTTTCACGGAGACTAACTAAAATGTTTTCAAAGAAATTTTCGTGACTGGTCTGGATGTTTCTTTTTAGTGTCGGTGAAATAGGTGTCAGCGAATGCAAGGTTCAACCGTAAATTTCAGATGTAGGCTCTACAAAATCCTTGCGATCGATTGCGGCTAGTGTGTGATGTAGGGCAGGGCTGGTGTGTCCTCCAGTGTAGCCTCCAGTGTAGCCTGATGGAGCGGGTAAGCGCACGGGCGGGGCAGCGGGCCGTGTGTGCTGAGCCCGCATGAGCTAGGTTGCTCGGCTATCCTACCGTCCCTCTGCAGCCACATTGACTTGCATATCAGACAGTTGACGGTTCTGGCCGGGGCGGTCGGGCTTGGCATGGACCTGGCCAACAGCTGCTGGTGTGGTGCCCGTGTGTGTAGCCTGCCACAGGACCTTGCTCAGCTCTCACCTCCCTTGCTTACCACCCTCCTATACTCGTGTCCATTTCTCTTCCCCTTTACTCCCCTACTCGTCGCCTATACTATCGCGTTTTCTTGCAAATAATTTTAAAATTATTTCGATGTTTTCAACTTTCAACTACAATAACAATTCACAACTTAGCAGTCAGCAGTTAATTTTTCGCATAAACACAGTTTTTATTTTGGAAAGAAATTCTTCAGTCTTTGTCCTTTATTGCCGTAACCAAGTATTCGGATTAAGTGGCAAATAAATTCGTTCCGACTGGCACTTCAAAGCGATATACTAGTAGCGTGGCTGGGTTTGCCTCTAGTCACGCGGGGATTCAATTATGTGCTCACTTTTTATTTTTCTTATTTTTCTTATTTTATCTTCTTGTATACTGACGTGAACTTCGTGGGGCCTACAGAACAAGTTGTTGGAGGTCTATGTGTGTGTTTCTGTGCTAACTTCATAAACGCAATGCATATTTATGTACAAGACAAACATTTTTAGTGTCGCAGCGAGCCCTTTGCATATTTCCTTCCGCCGTCAAAGGGACTTGCTCCATTGTTGTGATGGCGCAAGCTCATTCAGGGCTTATTGCTTGCCCGCTGCTCCAAGAGAAGCTTTCCTTCAGTCAGAGGCGACTAAAACAGAGAGCAGTCAGAAAGTTGTGTACGCCGACGGGGAAATCACTTGCGAAATAGTTCGTACACCTTCCCCCGAAATATCCCGCAATAAAGGCGAAATAAATGCGAAATAGTCGGTCAAATAGTCGCGAAATACCCCTGAAATACCGCAAAATTCCCTGAAATAATCCGAAACAGGCGAGAAATAACCGAAATGGAAGGAGAAATATCACGAAATAGCCCGTACGCTACGAACCCAAGTGTACAGATGAAGCCCATTATAATTTGTAGTGATCAAAAAACAGAAAACACCTTGTTTGGTGCCTTTTGCCAAGAATCGCTTGCTTAATAACTCTTGTACTAAGTCTTGCCTGGCCTGTTGAATTCGGCTTTCAAGGAATATCCCATGTTTAAAAGTCGGAGGTTTGGCGCCGCTGCAGAAGCGCAAACCAAAGTCGTCAGCCTCTCGCGGGATGCAGAGAGTGCCGGGCGGTCATGCAGACGCTCTTGGTGCCGCTATTTTCGATTTATTCCGCGTGTTTGTGCGGACGGATGCGGCGGGGCAGCTCGGTTTGGGTGTTTAGTTTATCCAAACACGATACAGACGAGCCAGGATGAAGGAGGTATTAAGCCCGTTTGGCTTTGACTACTTTGACTGCTGCTCGGCGCGCCGCCTCATCCAGCAGTGCGCGCTGCCTTACCGCCCGCTAAACTTACTTATCTCTGCTATCTGAGCGCGCCCCGCCCTGCCCCGC
>NW_026267293.1:188148-190587 GCF_000697945.3 Frankliniella occidentalis | reverse complement strand
CACGCCCCGCCCCGCCACGCCACGCCCCGCCAAACCTGCAATTCAAGCGGCAATTACGCTGCCGGGGAGTTTGGACTAATTGCCACCGCGCTTTGCTTTCGAATGGCCCCGCCCCGCCGGCCCCGCCTCTCCGCGGGGACCACCACGACACTGCTCACATCAACCACGGCTCCCCCTGTACAGGGGCCCAGTGGCCACAGTTGAGTGTGGGGAGTACGGAGCTGCGCGGGATTGGACCAAAGATGGAAATCACTGCGGTAGCACTCACTTGTCAATCGCACGGAGAGAAAAGTTAGGGTCTTACACCCAAAAGTATGAATAAATTTGACAGAAAATACGATCCAAACTTTTTCAGGTGTGGTCACCAAATGTTCTGGTGCTGAGTCTAATGTACTGGTGCAGAGTCTATAGGTTTACCGAAACTGATTAGATGTAGACTGTTGAAAAGAACAATCCAAAGTCAGTTTTGCTGTCTGCCCTGAACTTTTCTCTCCGCGCGGTCCTTGCCTCCGTACTAGCAATGTCCATCGGATTTTTTTGCCATTGCTCGCAGCCAGGTTGACGCGAGAATTAGACCCCGCACGCAGCAAACGCCACCTGCTGTGTAAAATTCCGTGAAATGCATGAGCCTCTCTCCTAGATTCGCGGTGTGAAAATGACGCGTCTCGTGAATGCGGGAGAACCATATAACGAGGAAATCTCGTAACTGCGGTGCAATTCTGCGAGTTCTGCCCGTGTGCCTCTCGACGTTTTCCGCTTTCAAACCTCCCGACGAAGTACACCGAACGGCGCGAGTACTTCCACGCCGCTGCGCCGGGTGAGGTGGGTCGCGTCGAGCCCCCGCGACCAGTACAGCGCGCGGCTGCTGTAGCCTTGTGGGGGAGAAGGTCATGGTGTGCCTCTCTCTCCCTGTGGGGGCCGACCGAGTCTAATCTGACGCGATGTGTCTGCTGCTCCACCTCGTATTATATTGTGATGCAGCAGCGTGTGTGTGCGAGAGAGAGAGAGAGAGAGAGAGAGAGAGAGAGAGAGACGGGGCTGTGAGCGTGAGGGGAGAGTGAGGTGTGCTAATCTCGTAACGAATGGCACAAGGACACAGACCCCGGGCCGCTCTGGTGTGGCGCTATGGCTGCTGCTGGCTGCTCTTTGTAGGATGACGGGAACGGAGCCAAACTTTTAATTGATGTGTGTTATGACGTTGTAATTAAGACATGTCGCCTTGACTGCTGTTGCTAACGCTTGCAAAAGGGTGAATGTCGGTGTGTGGTGGGGACGGGGGGGTCGTCCGAACTCTGGAGGACACGAGGACGAACCACGGGGATCATTACGTGCGGCGTAGTGTTGTCGTCCTCTTTAAAGCGTCATTATGTTGCTTAGCCTGTGTAAACTGGCATGGTTGTAACTTTTGACTAATATTTGTTTCCGTTTTCGTTCTGTTTCAGGTGAGTTTCATTACAATCGATGGAGTGGCATTCTGGCGCCCAATGGGATCCCTGCGCCGGAGGAAAAGAGATTATGCGCGCGCATTTCGAAAAGGGAATAATCGCGCGTGGCTGATTCCATACGATTTGCGGCGATTACCCCTTTGCGCGCTCAATGGTTGCTCTGGATGTTTCGAGTTTCGCGCCTGATTCGCGGAAGCCTCAGTCATTACTGCTGCTGGCTGGCGCGGGCCCTGTTTGCGGTGAGTGTAGTTTGTACGTCCCATTACCGCTGCCAGGCATTCAGTCACACCTTTGTGTCGTGTTATCAGTGTTGGCAAAGTCCGATTGTGGAAAGCGATTTCGAAAGGGGGTGTGGGGGTGGGTGCGGTAGTTTGGGGGGAAAGGGGGTGGGGGGCAGTCGCCATGGCGTTATGCCTGAATAGACAGAAGGGGGTGGGGGGAGGGGGGGGGGGCGACCTTGACAACAACCCTGCAAAGCGCACACGACGCGGGCGCGCGGCGGGGATATAAGCGCGAAGTAAAGCCCCTGGCGTGGCATGGCGGGGCGTGGCGGGGCGGGACTGTGTCGCAGACAAGGCAAAGGAGATGAGGACGCGCTGGAGCCGACCCGCCCGCATAAACAAGGTGGCGTTGGTCCGCTCGGGGCTCAACCGCCGGAAAATTCTTCTTCTTCTTCGTCTCTTCCCTCTTCTTTTATTTCTCTGTCTCCATGCGGTGCGCCTTGCTGTCCCTGTGCCGCGCGCTTCCTTGTCCTTTTTTTTTTCGCGTGAAAAATCTAGTGAGTGCGCGCCTGGGTAGAGTTAAAAAGAGGAAAGGTTGGGTTGGTATGAAGAGTAAAGGTGGAGACGCCCCCCCCCCCTCTCCTCCTCATCCTCCTCCCCCCATCGTGACCCATCTTGTGTTTTAGGCGCGGTCCTGTCTGCGTCACGCGTCTCTCTCTATCCCTCCCTATTTCCTTCTCTCTCTCTCTCTCTCTCTCTCTCTCTCTCTCTCT
>NW_026267293.1:186408-187614 GCF_000697945.3 Frankliniella occidentalis | reverse complement strand
TCTCTCTCTCTCTCTCTCTCTCTCTCTCTCTCTCTCTCTCTCTCTCTGTGCCCTGCTCGTGCTGCTGGTGCCGCTGCTGCTGCCCTCGTTTTCCCGCGCTGCGCGATCTCGCGCCCACCCTGCCGAGGCGCGCGCGCGCGCGCGCGTATGAAGAATTTTGTTTTTTTCCCTTCTGCCCTTTTGCCGAAAAAATGGGTTAGGCGGCGCGCGCGCTCGGCGCTGGAATAATGATGGCACGCTATTCACTTTGGCATTGCAGCGGCGGCTGGGGCGGCTGGAGCCTCCACGGCCCTCGAGTCCGTCGCGGCGTTTTAATTAAAGCGGTGCTCCTCGATTTGTTATGAATTGCGTCGCATAACGCGGCGCGCGTATTAATTGGGATGCGGAACGTCGAATGGCGTGGCGCCCGACACACCTGTGCGCGCTCGCGGGGTGTCCCTTTTCTCCAGCCAGTGCCCTCTGCTCCAGGCCCCTATCCATCCCTGGAAATTTATTTATGGAGAGCGCACACGGTGGTGGTATGATCGAGCGGCAGCTCTGCTGCGGCCCGCCACTGGCTTTGCTATTGCATTGCTGCACCTTTTCGTGTTGACCGTGGAGGAGGGTGCCTGGAGGTTCCACCACCCGTGACACTGGAGGCTGGAGGGCGCTGAAGGGTCTCCTCAGGGGTCCCCTTTGGACGCTGCCCCCCGCGCTCGCCCCGCGTCTCATTTATGCGCACGACCCTCTGGAAGGACCAGAACTGGCAGCCGGACCGAAGGAAGGGCAGCAGGGGCGGGTGGTGGCGGGGGAAAGGGTGAAAATAATACGGGCCCCCCAAGAAAAGACACAATTTTATTTTCGGATAAGCCCGCCATTTCTTCCCCCCGGTCGCATAGCCTTTCAATATCGGCCAGATCCGTACTTGCTGACTGGGAATCGATAACAGGGGCGGGCGACCCCAACCACAGCACTACGCTCGACTCGTCCCGGCGCCCTTTCCCTCCCTCTCTCTTCCCTCACCCTCTCTCTCTTCCGCTCTCCCTCTCTCCTTCCAATGGACTTGCCGTCTCCTCCGTCGTCGTCGATTCTGCGGGGTGCGCGCGCGCAACGCGCTCCAAAGACGGTTTGGAATCTGACCGGAAGTCACCGCCCTCTCTCGTCCTCGCCGTGGTGGCGACCGGGCGGAGCAGAGGGAACCCTCTCCTTCCTCCTCCTCCCCCCCCC
>NW_026267293.1:183563-184848 GCF_000697945.3 Frankliniella occidentalis | reverse complement strand
CCCCGCATACATTTGTGATTAGTCCAAGGGAGATATAATGACCCACCGAACCCCCGCAAAATAACAAACGGACGTCGGGAGCTCACTTAGTGCACACCGCGCCGCAGCCGCCCTCTCTGGACCACACCATAAATACTGCGCCGGTCGACCCGCCGCGCCGGGTCCGGGGGGAGGAAAAGATTTCAAGAGGGCGGTGACGTTGATGTGGTTTTATCCCGCAACATTTTACTTTATTTTATCGTTCGTTTCCCATTGTTCGTTTATTTTGTCGGCTGACGTCCGGCTATGGTATGGTAGTAGTGGTGGTGTGTATGGAGGGGCGGTTGGGTTTGGGGGTGTTCCGAGGGGTGTTCTCTCCTACTCTTGTTTTGCTGCCGCGTTATTCCTCTCTATCTGCCCGAATCTCTCTCTCTCTCTCTGGGGGGGGGGGGGGGGGTATTTACACACTTGGCGGAACACGCGCAGGTGTTTGCGCGCTGTGTGGCGTGAGGCGGAGGGCGCGGGGGGCGTACCTCTCGAGGAGGCGAGTTCTTCAGAGTCCCTGCCTCCCTCTTGTTAACACGTTTCATTCCGCGCGGATAGGGGCGGCGGGCTGGCGCGCCGTTTACGTCGCGCTTGGAAACTGCTGCTGCTGCTGCTGCTGCTGCTTCTGGGAAATACACGGCCAACAAAATAGAATCAACTTTGTCTGGCGGGTGACCTGAAAACAACGCACTTTTGGGGAGTGTTAACCTATTCCGCATGCATGCGTGTGGGTGGGTTGGGTTGCCTCACTCGCCAAGGTGCCATGGCTAGAGGCGGCCATGGTCGGAGGTAGTAAAACTTTCTAAAACATAGAAGAAATATATCAGCTAAACAAACAGTGTGTTTAGCTAGATGTTGCTAACTTTTTAGCTACATGGCTACATAATTAGTTATCACCTCGTCTGTGTAGCCCTTTGTTTTGCTGAACAGCTTATCAATTTAATTCTTTAAAGGTGTTTTGTAGCAGTTTTCTTTTAGCCGAGCGCGTTACGCGGTGTTTCAGTATCGATCCCATGTATGTTTCTATATTTCCGCGTGGATCATTTTTGTTGAATTGTGTTGGGTACAATAATGTGCGCGGGGCTCTCTGGCGCGTACCGAAGGGTCGCAACGCAGCACAGGGGATGAAATCTATTCCATTGGGACTGGGATGACTAATGGCGGCCGGCGGACGTCTGCCATTTTTCAACCAGATTGTGTCACCCTGGTTGTTGGCCCGCCGCACACTCTGACGGCGCCTTTGCTCGTCCCGTCCGGCTGT
>NW_026267293.1:177493-179328 GCF_000697945.3 Frankliniella occidentalis | reverse complement strand
CAGCGTGTTTCTGGTCGTTTAGGCTCCGCGGTTGTACATATTCTATTTGTTGTGGAGAGCTGGTGAAGAGCTTCCCACCCATCCCACCAACCCACTGTTGTGTATTGTGTCCACTCGTGGAAACAAATGCATTATTTTTTAGTCTTTCTATCTTTGATGCGTGTGCTAAGTAGGATTTCTTATGCAGGACCCGATGTCTACTTGGCTGCCCTTTAGTTTTGTTCCGTCTACGTCGTGTATTCTGGTTTTAAAAGTGACGTAGGAAACGTCGGGACAGGGTTGTTACGTCAAAATCATGATGCATAGCCTACGTTGAATAAAATGCTAATTTTTCTAGGTTCATGTTTTTAGTTTCGTGTTTCGAACAACACTGTTGTTCTACCAGTGGCCGCTCCGCTTAGCCTAACCCGGACCAGACCAGCCTGTGCCAGCGCGGATCGAAATATGGAATCCAGGCGGCGTTTTGTTTAGTAGGACAGTTCTGCGTGATACTGACGCCACCCTCGTGCTCCCAATATTCTTACTACGGCATTTTCCAATCCATAAAGCGGCAACATCATTTTTTTTTTCAAAATAATATTGCGTTGCGTTTTAATTTTGCAAACGGGTGGAGCGCGGCGGCAGGTACCGCGTGCGTGTGTTCGTGTGCGTTGGGCGGGTGGGCGTCGAGCAGAGCGCGGCGTTGCCGCCAAGTGCGATCATCTTGCGCTAATGAGCGCCTGGTGCGAGGAAAGGTGTGTGGCGCAATAACGCACTGGTGGTGCGGCGTTGTGTGTGGCGGTGGCGGTAGTTGGGGGTGGGGGGGTGGATGGGGGGCGGTCTCCTCCCCGTAATGAACGCGAGGGCGTTATCCGATTACACAAGATTGTCGCCTGCTCGACGCGTGGCCGCCGCAGAGGCAAATCATCTTCTGCTCCCGCCGCCGCCCCCGTCGCTGCTGCCTTATCACTGGGGCGTGGCTTGGCGAGGCGGGTGTTAACGGGCGGCAACGCTTCTTCATCTTGGCCGCGGTGATCGCTTGCTGCTTGGGGTCGTTAGCAGCACTGAAAACATAAAGTGTCCAACAACTCTGACACGCACATGGTCGTGTTCAACTTGCATGATGCACACTTCTAGGTGATGGACTGGAAATTTGAATACGTCAAAGCGCTTGTTGAATCGTGACGCAGTCCAGTCGTGCTGTATTTTTCGCCCGCTGAACAGGACCAGGAGGCTGCGTTTCCATTCGGACTGTCGAGCGCGAGATTTGTCCAAGCACGCGCACCCTTTGCTCACGACAGACACCCCTGCCCCCAGGCCCGTGGGTGTTTCTAAATGTGTCCCACTACTGACGCGCTGCTCGGGCGGGTTGGAGGAGCAGGGGAGGCCTTATCCAAACACGCATCACTGCTCGTCACGCTGATGTAACGCGTTACGTAACGCCGTAATGCGAAGCAATCACCCCCGGGTAAGGGGTTTGGGGGGCACGTCCGCAGGTCAATGCTCATTTGTTATTCAGACCGCATGGCGCAGAGCTGGTGGTAGCGGTGGAGGAGGGGGGGGGGGGTAGCTGAGCCGCCGCCACCGCCGCGCCAAGGAGGCCATGAGCTGCAACGCCAGGAGTCCTGCTAGGACACCCTCTCCGCTTCCCCGCACGGGACCCCGGCCCGGCCCCGGCCCCCCAGGGCGGAGGAAAGGGGCGTCCTTCCTCTCGTCCCGACGGCCATTCGTCTTTGAAAAGGACCTCCCTCCCTTTCCCTCCTCCCCTCCGTCTTTCGCCTCTTTTCTTCCCCTCGGCCCGAATTCTCGCAGCATCCGCGTGTCTCTTCCTCTTGGGGGAGGCGATAGGCGTGGGG
>NW_026267293.1:172809-177373 GCF_000697945.3 Frankliniella occidentalis | reverse complement strand
CTCTCCCTACCCCCTCACCTCCCCCGCCGCTTTCCTTTCCCACGGTTTTACAGATTGCGTTGCACTGGCGGCGCGGCGCGGAGCGGGTGCTCGTAAATTTGCGTTAGGGCTTTGTAAAGTTCACGGCCACTTTGAGCAAGCAGTCGGCCGGTGCCGGTCGGTCGGCCGGTATGCTATGGGTGGGAATGTTTACGAGGCCAGCGCCGCAGCCGCGACGTCGCGCCCAACCCCCGACTCGCGCAAAAGTGATCTGCTGTCGGGCCGCGCCGCTCCGCCTCCCTACCGCGCCACCACACTGTCAACACGGGCAAGACGACTTTTCCTTTCTGTCTTTTACTGCTAAGCCGGCGATTTTGCGCGTAAACACAGTGTGTAACACAGTCACACGAGTGTAAACGCCGTCACACGGGTGTAAACGCAATCACACGGGTGTAAACGCAATCACACGGGTGTAATCGCAGTCACACGGATGTAATCGCAGTCACACGGACGTTAACGCAGTCTTACGAGTGTCAACGTAGTCACACGGGTGTAATCGCAGCCACACGGGTGTTAACACGGACGGGTGTAACAGTCTCATGTGTGTAACACGGTCACACTAGCCACGCCAGCGGTTACGGCAGGTCCTAAGTCGGTCGCACTTGTTCTGCTCGCTGAGGCCGCCACGGCTGCTGCTCTGCTGCGGCCCCCTTTCACTCTGTTTTACGACCCGACTGCGCGCGCTTCTTCTCGCCGCCTGCCCGTTCGCCGCGGATGACTAAAATGCGTTACATCTTTGTTTGTGTCGGGGATGAAGCCCCCCCAGGCGGCGTTTGGAACACGGCGTCGCGGCGGCGGTTAAGACGGGTGTGTTGTTTGTGTGGCCGGCGAGTAATGTATATTGCTGCGCACCTCACTCGCGGGCACTTTATATCCCCACGCGCGCGCGCGCGTGTGTGTGTGGACCTGCTGTAAACCGTGGGAAATGCTGTGTGTGTATGTGTGTGTGTGTGTGTGTGTGTGTGTGTGTACGCGGGCCCCCGCGAGGAAAAATAACGGCGCGTGTTGATGGCATGTGGCACTTAATGGCGCAGTCGTTAGACTTAAGGGCTTTAATCAAGACATTTAGCGTGTTCCCGGTGAATGGGCGGGGGATGCTCTGTGTGCTGCTGCTGCTGCTGCTGCTGCCGCTTTCTCGCTACGTGTTGGTCTGCCCTGAGGCCGGGTAGAAGAGTAGTTCTTTTTGTCCTTGACCCAAAATTCCGGGTCAGATTTTTGATTTTTTTTTTACTCTGAAAAATTAAAGGTATTGATGAAATATGAACCCACTCCAAATCTGGGCTCTGTAGCTCAAACGGTTTAGGAGAGATAAATTTTTTAAGTTTTGAGGGAAAAATAGCGGGTTTTACAGGTGCTGTATGCTTTACTCTATGAATCTGTCCTGTGAGGTAAAATGTGACTACACCATTTGAAAGAGGATAAAAAACTGAGTCTAAAACACCATTGCCAAAAAGTTGGATTTGTGTTTTCTACCCTTCGACTACAGATATTAACAAAATTTAGCATATAAGCGTAACTCCCATAGCAAAAATATATGGTCTCCAATTGTCACCAAATTTGGTGTACAGCTTCTTCTAAGTGCCCTTAACATTCTCTAATTTTTGTGGGAAGGTAATATTCACCAAATTTTTTTAGTGATTTTTTTAAGTTATACCTGGATATTTGGGCAATTTCTCTAAAGTTATTATTCTGGGAAGGTTTAAGAAATCAAATTCAGTCTGACAGCTGTGGTTGTGACAAATGTGGCTTCATATTTTTAATAATTCCATTGAATTGAGCTGTACTATAGCTATACATAACTGAATCTGAACGAGTTTTGACTAGATCTGAAGGGAGTCCTCCGGTGCATGGGGTATCGACAACGGGCCCGTGCCTCAGCGCCGACAGCGCTCTCTCTTGGCAGTGTGGCGAGACACCAGAACCTTCGGGAAGGCTGCAGAGCAGTTATTTTCAGATCCACAGGTGGCTGGTGGCTGTCTGTTTTGGTCAAGCTTAGCCAAACAACATTTAGACAGTTCGTGTGAATCTAAGACTGAAACAACCAAAGATGTGTTCCATTGGTGATTTCGACGGTACTTCTTGCTCCAGCAGTCGCCTCACCGATAAAACTGTCGTCAATTTTTCTGAAGCCGAGTGGAATTTGATTTGTGCGAGATCGGGTGTTATCAACACAGTGGAGACGGTGTGCTTGAACCATGAACGGCGTTTGCTCAACTTCTACGAAACAAACCATCCTCATTGTGAAGATCCTGACAGCACTCATACAGAGAGTAAAAGGAAGTCCCAGAAGAGAGTGACTTATGATACCTACTTAAAATTGCAATACGATTACCCCAATCTACACCCAGGGAAGGGGTTATGTTTACCCTGCTATGTTAAGTTGGCTGTGAAATTTAAGAGAGGTATTTATCGTCAGATTCTAGAGTCAAGCACTGCTACTGTTAGTTCTGGTAAAGAGACGACTGTATCACTCAATACCACTGTTCAATCTGACACCTCTAGTGATAAGCCTCTTTTAAAATCAAATTCAGATCCACCAGAAGACCCTCTATTTCACCTATCTCCCCCATCACTTTCAAGAGAAGCAAGAGATGCAATAGCTGATTTAAATTTATTCCTTCGATCTCATGGGCTTTCCATTGATCCCCTTCAGGTGCTCAATGTGTCTTACGCCCAAACTAAACTAAATGAGACTTGTTCAGTGATGCGAAATATTTTTGAAAGCGCGATTGGCAGAAGTTTGTGGCAAGCGTCAGATGATCTTAATGAGTTTTTGACACGTCTGAAAGAAAAATATAAGCAGTGCACTAAATCAAGTGAGCGTGTCCGCATTCTATCCCTACTTCCTTCTTCGTGGACACAAAGACGGATAATGGAGGAGTTTGGACTTACGGCACATCATCTAATTACTGTTACTAACAGACTAGTAGCCGAACAAGGCATTTTACCTAGTATGAAACCAAGAATTGGGCAAAGCTTGGGAGAAGACGTGTTGAAGAAAGTACAAGATTTTTATGAGGATGATGAAGAAAATGTTTACATTCTTCCAGGCAAGGGTAACAGCTACAGTGTCAAGATAGGTGGAGAGAAAGTTCACATGCAAAAGAGAATGCTTCTGAACACTGTATCTGAGTTGCATAGTCTATTTCTTACCAAGCATCCTGACGTGACCATATCCTTTTCTAAATTTGCATCTCTGAGACCGAAGTATTGTGTTTTACCCAATGGTCCCGGCACTCATACAGTATGTGTTTGCTCCACTCATCAGAATGTACGTTTGATGGTTGAAGGAGCTGGACTGTTTCGCTCAACAAAAGAAGACATGCATCCTATAGAGACTGAGCACGATTGCCTCAAGATGGTCCAGTGTGATCCACCTACTCATGAGTGTTTATACAAGGAATGCAATGACTGCCCTGGCCTTGATGCACTAAAAGAAATTTTGGAAGTGACTTTTGACATAGAATCCATTGATCAGGTAATTTTCTCATCAATTTTATACATTGTATTAATTTTTTTCATAAACTTTTTTGTTTATTTTTTTTGTTTTACAGGTAACCTTCGATAGATGGGTAAAAGGAGAAAAGCACTGGACTTTAGAAACCTTAATCAAACCAAGTGAAGAGTTTATTGCCTGCTTACTAGAAGATGTAGATAATCTTAGGTTGCATGATTTTCTGGCATGTCAACAGAGGAACTACCTAGCCTGGAGAAAAAGCCAACTAGCTGATGATGAAGCTTTAGTAATTATGGACTTCTCAGAAAATTACTCTTTTTCAATACAAAAGTCTATCCAGGCTTTTCATTGGTCTAATGATCAGTCTACAGTGCATCCTTTTGTTGCTTACTACCGCAACATGGAAAGCAAGGCAATTGAAGTAATTAGTTATGTCACAATAAGTGAACATTTAAAGCATTCTGTTTACGCTGTTCATTCTTTTCAAAAGAAGTTTCTAAAGTTTCTAAAAGAAAAAATTCCAGGACTGAAACGTATTGTCTATTTTACGGATGGCTGTGCAGCTCAGTACAAGAGTTTGAACACCACTGCAAACTTGTGTCACCATTTGTCTGACTTTGGGCTAAATGCAGAACACCACTATTTTGCAACGTCCCATGGTAAAACAGCAAATGATGGTGTTGGTGGAACATTAAAGAGAACTGCAAGACTTGCTAGTCTGAAAGGCTCTATAATTAAAACACCTCAGCAGCTGTATAGTTGGGCTATTGTAAAATGGGACCCAAATGACCCAGAGGTGCTCATGCATTTTGATTTTGTGTCTAATGAAGAAATTGAAGAGGAAACTGAGAAACTGAATGCAAGATTTAAGCATGCATTACCTGTTCCAAATATAATGCAAGTACATTCAATCATCCCACAATCTAAATTTGAAGTGATTACCCGGTATTATTCAAGATGTCCAGAAGCCAAGCGAATAGTAGTGAGAAAGACTCGAGACATTCCAAAGTGGGATACTATTGCTGAAAATAAGTTTGTTACTGTGCCTCATAGTGGCTCATGGTGCCT
>NW_026267293.1:170001-171261 GCF_000697945.3 Frankliniella occidentalis | reverse complement strand
AATTTTGGGGTCCCGGGTCTTAA
This sequence comes from Frankliniella occidentalis, assembly GCF_000697945.3. Classification (NCBI taxonomy): domain Eukaryota; kingdom Metazoa; phylum Arthropoda; class Insecta; order Thysanoptera; family Thripidae; genus Frankliniella; species Frankliniella occidentalis. Next base: position 171,238 of record NW_026267293.1, on the reverse strand, counting down.
TCGATTCTTTATCGAAAAATAAGAGTTACGTGTCTCGGCGATTTTTGATTTTCGAAAAATTAGACAGTGCGCCGCCCTCTTGAAGTTTTGACATTTTTTTCAATTACCTAAAGTTCTTAAAATGCTTATAAAATCGGCCCCAATCTCTCAATTTCGACGGGACTGGTCTCGTTGCATTCAGCAAATACCAAGGAACAAGAAAATGCCCCCCTGAGCCCTCTGGGTTGTGTTGCCTGTCCTCCAGGGGGCCTGAAATGGGCCAATTCAGTCAAAACAGCACTTTTTTCGATGGTTTCCGGCCTCTTGCATGCATTGAGTCGTCAGACGAGGACGTTTTAGTGGCCAAATAAGTTGGTAGGATGTGTCTCTATGCAGGAATACCGGCGACCGATTTTTGTCGAAAGAGGTTGCCTACTTTTTAGGGGAATTTGTGTTTTTCGAACTGACCGATATTGCGAATATATGGTCAAAACCGGGTCATATCGCTCTATTTCGATAACTGGTGTACTTTAATGGTCTAGTGCAGCTCCGAACACCCCTTTCCGTAGATCCACCCGATTGCCAACCCCCCGGGGGTAGTTGCCTACCCTCCAGGGGTAGGAAGACGGTAGGTATAAACCATAATTTATCGGGTTTCGTCACTTTCGCTCCCGTAAAAAGTTGACCATCGGTTACTTTATATATTGTGTGAATTTATATTGTATTCTTAGTGTGATATTAAATCTTTTTAAAAGAAAAAGTTGTTTTTATTCAATTGTTGTACCATTTGTGTTACCTTTGTGTCCTAGTGCATGGAGAGCTGTCAGAGTGAGGTCATTTGGACGCCGATTTCGGTCAGTCGAAATGATTTTTACTTTGGCTTTCTTCTCTCCGTAATTGTGTTTCTGTGCGAATGGTTTTTAATTTTTGTGCGTCTGTTTCAGGTGTTTCAAGTATCTGTAGTTTTTGTTTAACGTACCTAATCTGCATTTCTGTCTTGTGTTTTTGTGCGTTATACCAGGTGGATGATGAACCCCGCCCACTTCTGTGGTTATGCTGTACCGCACGCAAGAGTGCGTACGGGATGCCTAATCGCTCGGCCCGTAAGGAGCCGTGGCAAAGGGAATTCCCGTCCGCACTCGTGCGTGGGCTGCTGCATAATTACAGGAGTGATGGGGGTTAATCAGCCACCTGGTATATTGTGTTGAGTGTTAACATTTCTACGTAGTTTTCAGTTGACCTGCGGTGCTGAGAAGAC
>NW_026267293.1:162980-169951 GCF_000697945.3 Frankliniella occidentalis | reverse complement strand
TTCAAAACTTATATTTTAGATGGGTTACAATAAATATAAAGTGAAAGACTGAAAAAACAACAGCTGTCAGACTGAATTTGATTTCTTAAACCTTCCCAGAATAACAACTTTAGAGAAATTGCCCAAATATCCAGGTATAACTTAAAAAAATCACTAAAAAAATTTGGTGAATATTACCTTCCCACAAAAATTAGAGAATGTTAAGGGCACTTAGAAGAAGCTGTACACCAAATTTGGTGACAATTGGAGACCATATATTTTTGCTATGGGAGTTACGCTTATATGCTAAATTTTGTTAATATCTGTAGTCGAAGGGTAGAAAACACAAATCCAACTTTTTGGCAATGGTGTTTTAGACTCAGTTTTTTATCCTCTTTCAAATGGTGTAGTCACATTTTACCTCACAGGACAGATTCATAGAGTAAAGCATACAGCACCTGTAAAACCCGCTATTTTTCCCTCAAAACTTAAAAAATTTATCTCTCCTAAACCGTTTGAGCTACAGAGCCCAGATTTGGAGTGGGTTCATATTTCATCAATACCTTTAATTTTTCAGAGTAAAAAAAAAATCAAAAATCTGACCCGGAATTTTGGGTCAAGGACAAAAAGAACTACTCAGAAACGGCCCCTACTGTCCGCGCTGCTGCCCCCCGTCCCCATGTTCTGTGCCCCTCTCCTTTCTCTTCGGCCCCCCTCTCGTCGCGCACAGCCTGTCTTGCTGGCTTCATCAGAGTCGCGCCGGCTCCCCCCCCCCTTCTCTCTCTCTCTCTCTCTCTCTCTCTCTCTCTCTCTCGAGTTTGGCAGAGGGGGCCCTCCTCACTGCTTGTACGTGGGTCCGGAAAAGGGGAGGGGGTTAGACTACGTGGCCCGAGAGGGGAGAGTGAGGGAGGCGCCAAATGGTTGATGTAGGGTGAGGAGGAGGGGAAAGGAGGATGGATTTCGGGGGAAGAAGAGGAAGAAAAATCGGGGGCGGTGATGGGGATGAAGGTGGCGCCGGCGTGAGGGGCGGCGGCCCCGGGGGCGTGGCAGGCAGATGCGGTGGGAGTGAAGTCCATTAGGCCCCGTGTGCGTGCGTGTGCGCGCGCGCTCGTGCTGCAGGGCAGCCGCACCTGAGGGCCTAACGCTGCTTTAGCGGGCCGTTAGCTTCACAAGAGAGCGCGAGAATGGACGGGGAGAAGGAGGGGAGTGAGGAGGGTTTGAACTTCACCCCAAGCTTCAGCACCTATAGCGCCGGCCGGCGCGCGGGGCCGTTTGTGGAGGGCAATAGCACAGCCCCTCTGCCGCGTGACAAATACGCGTCTGGCGTCCGTGGACAGCGAGCTCCCCCCAGTGCTGCGAGCAGGCCCCTGCCGCACCCCGCTACGCCCCGCCACGCCCCGCCACGCCCCGTGGCACGTGTTGGCCGACGCCTCCCCCTCCTGCACCTGCCGCACGACGCAACCCCTTTCGCTTTCCCCTAACGGCAATAATTTCACGGAGGAAACGCATTTTTAGCGATCTCGCCGCGGTGGTTTAGTCTCTCTTCCTGTCCGACCCTCGCACGTGTTTTTGCAGTCTGTCTATTCCTCCTTTCCTGCTCTTTATGCCTGCTATCTTCTCTCGCTTCCCCGCAACCCCTTCGCCTCTCTTCCTTCTCTCTCACTCCGCCTGCGCCGTGGATGACCTGTCGGTTGTCGGTGCGCATCCTGCGGCGTCACGGGGCGTCATCTGTGTGGCGTGCACGATCTCTGACTCGCTCTTCTATCGCCATCTTTCTCGCGTGTGCTCTGTTTCCCTCCCCCCCCCCTCTCTCTCTCCCCTGTGCCCGTCCCCCAGGCGTATACTTCGCAGCGCAAGCGCGTGATGTGGTGGAAGGCAGCAGCAGCAAACTTAGTGACGATTTCAATGGCAGCTGCGCTACCTCACTCTTGGAACTGTTACGCGAGAGCAACATCTCTCTCTCTCTCTCTAGCTCACACAACACACACACGTCCGGGGCAGTCGCCTTGTAGGAGCGAGAGAAGGGGGGCTTGTCGCGGCAGAAGGAGTGAGTGAGAGAGGGAGCTGCGGAGACAATGGCGTCCCGTTCGCTTGCACCCCATGCCGCCCGAGCGCCAGGACCCGCCCTGGACGGCCCCGCAACGGCTGCCATAACGGTCGGAAACGGGCCGAAACGGGGCGGCACGGTCCGCAGGACGCACCGCTGGGTACGAGGGGGCGGGGGAGGGGTGGCCGAATGGGGCGTACCGAGAGCCTGTGTGCCATGCGACCTGGAATGTCCCCGCCGCCGCGCACCCCGCAAACTCGGCTCTGCTGCTGCTCGCTTGAGAGAGAGAGAGAGAGGGGGGGGGGTCTGTGCTGTGCAGCAGCGCTCCCTGCTCCTTGCATCATGCACTCTTGTTCGAAATAACATCTGCGTCGTCGCCCTGCGCCCTAGAGGTAGAAAGTTTTCCTAGGAACATTACACATACCACCTCTTTTGCTTATCCGTTTCGTGCGAATAACAAGTCTTTTTTTTACGAATTGGTGATGCGTGACCACGATGTGATCACGCCGCACTGTGTGGCACGACAGGAGCCTCGCAAATGGCCCCTGTGATTGTGTAGTCGTATAGCCGCCCTGTTCCGTACCTTGTTGCCAGAGCTCATCAGCACCATGAATATTTTATCCTCGTGGATAACAGGAAGCGAGAGAGGAAATGTACTTGATGACAAAGCGATGCAAACACGCGAAACGTACTATACAGAGCAGCGGACACTCCCGGTGGGACCTGTTCCACGGAACACCATAGACACCCGATACACACATACGCACGCACAGGCGCGAGGACTCGCTGCACGCACGCACGCACTCATCCCGTTCACAGACCCGTAACCAATCACGCAACCCTCCTCCCCCCTGCTTGCTGTTGTTCCCTTCCACTCGGCGCCAGGCAATAAGTACGGCGGTAGCGCTGGGGCTGGGGCGCTGCAGCTCGGCTGGAGTGGACCTACTTGCTCTCCCGCTGTTATCTCGGGTTCTTCTGCATGCAGACGACGGGCCAGGAGGGTCTTGCTGCCTCCGGAGGCAGAAAAAAAAGGGGGCGTTTTGCGCGAATGGGTACGTCTGCGCCACTTACAAGGTCCATTTTACATAAGCGGCTCGCAGCCGGCTCCCAGCGGCGGCGGGGACGACGAGGCCCTTTCCCGCTCGGGGTGGAAGGGGAGGTCATGAGTGACTCAGGAAAAACCAAAGACCTGATCGATTCAGTGTATCCACTTACCCGGGCGGGCTACGAAAAGGGGGGACCCAAAGGGCTATGGGTTTGTTGTGCACCGCTTCAATGACCTGCTCTGGAGAGGGACCTGCAGCGGGGCGTGAGCGGCGAACAAGCGGACACCACCCAGCTGACTCGCACGTTCTGTGAAGTGTAGTAATGAATTTTGCAAACCCCCCTTTTTGTGTTGCTTCCATTTTGGTTCCCTAATTTATTTATATTTCTTTTTGTGTGAAGTGCCCGGGAGTGGCTGCTCTGCGAGGCGTGGGGAAGGGCTTTGGCCTCTGGCTTCAACCTTCACCCTCCCCCCGCTCATGTATGTACCTCGGCTCTTTCGCACCTGAAATATAAGTGCCGGACCAGACGCACGCACGGCACACTCTCACGCGCGCACACACACACATGCACGCACACACGTGCGCGCGTGCACGCACGCACACTCACGCGATTCTTCCTGTTCCTCTTCGCCACCGCACCACCTGACGGCATACATTATCACCGATGAAAACTTTATTTGGGGCGGATATTTATTTCAGAGCAGTAAAAGGTTTATGAAAGGCGTAAAGGAAAAAAGACACGGGCAAGGCACGGGACGAGGAAGGTATGGAGGGGGTGCAGGAGAGGAGGTAGAGGAGGAAGAACAGCGCGGCGTATGACTTGTGAGGGAGTTTTACGTGACATGACGGAAACGTTTATGTATACTAAAGCGGGTGGTGCGGATGTATATAAGCAGCCGGAGGTGTGTGGTGGCGTGTGTGGGAGGGAACGGAAGAAATGCACGACTTATGAAAAGATAAATACAATACCGCTCGCGTCCCGGTGCGATAAAGGATAAAGTTCGACTATATAGCAGAGGCCCTCCTATAATGTTAGTGATTATCAATAGCCACACATACGTAATGCCATGTAATTATGCTCGCCACTCTCCCCGCGTGACGGCGGAGAAGTTGTGGAGAAGAAGTGGAGGACGACACTTTGAAATTATCGTTGTTTTCACATATCCTATTCCGCCTTTCGCCCGCCACCGCCGCTGATGTCGTCCTCGTAAAACATTTAATGCGACCTGCCAGAGCGCGGCTACTCTGCGCCACGCCTCGCCTCGCAAGTCGCACGGCCGTCCCCGCCCCCGCGCCGCCGCGCTGACCCTCTGGAGGTCATCAAGCCGCCTCCACACCCCGCCTGCCACGAGGCTAATTTCGTTCACTCCACGTCCGGTGGACGTCCCGGCGCGTCAAGTAATTAATCTAGTTTTTATTTCGTGTCGCTCGGACGCGCTTGTGTGTGTGTGTGTGAGACGCGTGCCACAAATTTTTGTGTGATTTCTTTTGACGGAGCGGCAGTGTTTCGGCCCGCGCGGCGGCGGTGGTCGTGCGCTGTAATTTTAATCTAGTTTGTCATGTTTTTGGCGGGTGCCGCGCTATGCCGCCCGTATTCCGTTTGCCGCTGCCTCCCCTGCTCCGCTTTTACCCCCTTCTCTCTCTCTCTCTCTCTTTCTCTCTCTCTCTCTTAATTACAGCCACCTGAGAGCGCCGCTCGCCTGAGCTTATGAATCCAAATGGGCGAGTTTCGTTCGCACAGCACCCGCCGCCGCCCCCTCGCTCTCTGTGTGCAAGATGGTGGACGAGGACAGCGCCCGCGGGGGGTCTCTGCTCTCGTAATGCTGGCTCTGTGTTTCGATATTCCTGATTGGTTGTTGTTTTCTCCCTCCCTTCACTCCCTGATCTTGTCCCCCCCCCAATCCCCTCTCGCTTTTTTCTCTTTTTAGTGCGGTGAAGCAAACGCAAAATTGGAACCCTTCTCCGTCGTACGTCGTCGTAACGTTTTGCTTGTAGTGCGCCATGATTGGCCTGCTTCATTTATGGGTCCCCCAGCGGAGCGGGCGAAGGCCGCGGGCTCTTGTAGGGGCAGGGGGTGGCGGGTGGCGCCGAGCTATGCAGGCGAATGAAACCTCGTCTAGCTTTACGATGGGTTTCTGACCGGCGTGCATACCCTACCCCCCGCCCTCCCTTGTAGTGTACCGTACAGCACCCCCAACCCCCCTACAACAGGCCACGCCCTGCCCGTGCTGGCTGGCCTTCCCCCTTCCCCCCTTTCTCTCTCATGTCCTTGCCTTGCTCCTTGCTTCGCTCCTTGTCTTACTTCTGTCGCTCTCCATCTTTCTCTCTCGCCCGCCCGTGGAGTGATAGATGTCCATCACGCTCGTGCATGAGCGGGCGTCGCGGCGCTACACGAGCGAGACAGAAGATAGAGAGAAAGGAGAGGAAGAGGGAGGGGGAGAGAGACAGAGAGAGACGAGACGGGGGCGCCCCAGGCGAAGGGGAAGGAGAGTGAGAGGGGCAAACGACGAAAGATTTGTAGTGCGGCTCGGCAGAGAGACAGAGGTGGAGCGGGACAGCGCAAAGAGCAGAGAGTCGCTACCGCTGCACCCCTCGCTCACCGCCTGCGCCTGTAGGAAGGAGGCGCGGGGGGCGGTGAGAGAGCGACGGGGAGGGGAGCGGGAGCTGCCAAACGGCTCGTTTAGCTGCTAACTGTGCGGCGTGTCTCGAGACGCCCCGCCATGCCCCGCCCCGCCACGCCACGCCGCGCCGCAGTCACTGCACTTTCCACCCCGTGCGTGCGCGTGGGGCGCGGCGGGCGTGGGCGGGCGGCAAGTGGGGAGTAGTTGAGTGGCGGAGCGCGGAGCGGTAGCGGGGCTAGGAGTTGAGTGCCGGGGCGCGCTGAGGTCAGCACAGGCGTCATCGGGTCGTCAACGTCAGTCGGCGGTGCTCGGCGGGGCGTGGCGGGGCGCGGAGCGGAGCGGCATCGAGCAGCAACTAGTTCGTGATTAAGGAGTTCGTGAGCGCGGCCGAGGACCCCAATTAGTATAGGGCGGCGGGGGCGGCCTGATCCCTCGGGGCGGCAAAAAACGGATATCGCATTCGCGAGAGAAAGCGAAAACAAAAGAATTTAATCATATCAGGATTGCTCGATCGCAGTGCTGCTTTAGTGTGATTTTTGCGCCCCCTTCCATATCACGAACGAAAGATTAGCAATACTTTCTAGTGGGGCTTTAAAAATAAGTCAACTGGATCGTCGATGCGTTTTTGCGTGTTGTTGGCAACATATAGTGGTTTGACGGGAATCTTTCAGTTGACTTCAACTAGATTCGGTAAATACGTCGAGAAAAAGGGTTTCATTGAACTAATGGTAATTCCCTTATTGAAACGTAAATTTCCGTTCATATAACATGATAATTTTTTTCGTTACTTTGAAGAATCTTTCTATGTTTCATGCTCTATGGCAATTTTTCCCTTGAAGCATTGGAAAATCATTTGAATCAGCAGAAAAATTCCAGCATAACATCAGAATAACAAATTCAACGGAACCGTTTTCTCGGTGTATCAAACTGACATGTTTGCGCAATTGAAATAAGATTTTTGTGGGTACCTTTAATAATTGATTTTGTCATGTCGACAGACGAGCGTTTGTCTGCGTGTCTTTCTCTTGGATTTAGTGGATCTCTCTGTGCCCTATAGATGGCAGCGAGATGATGCGCAGGTTTTTGTGCCGCCGAAAGCAGCAGCAGCAGCCATATCGACGCGGGCGCGGGCCGGGCGGCGGCGGCGGCGCGCGCAAATGAAAGCTGCCAGTGACAAATGGCTGCGAGTTGGCCGCTCCCCGCACATTAGTACTGGTCATGTGTTTGCCCCCCCCCCCACCACATTTCCTAGCAGCCCTTTCTTGTGGCTCCCCCCCC
>NW_026267293.1:162040-162930 GCF_000697945.3 Frankliniella occidentalis | reverse complement strand
TGCAAAAATATCTGAAAGAAAGGTGCCATAATGAGCTGTCAGTAACAGGGGGGCCAAACTACTGGGCTGTGAAGCAGACACCCCCGCCGCCCCAAGTCTGAGCTGACCGAGCGCGGCCGTGTAGGCCCGGCCTGTTCTACTAGCGAGTGACGACTGTACTCACCATCTGCAGCGGCATGAGCTGCGACCATGCCACCGCAGGGCCCGCAGCCTCTGGGCTCGACCATGGAGGTGGACGTCAACTCGGACGGGGACATCAACGGCCGGAGGACACGTGCTTCCTTTACTTCGCATACTTTCTGACTGGCGGTCTTACGGGGAGGGGAATCGAAGGGGCCGATCTAACGCATGGGACGACAAAGCCTCTGTCAGACTTGTGCGGGCGGGTGCAACCTGCACGAGGTGTGCTCGAGCACTGAGCAACACCGAATAAAGAACTCCGTCCCGTCGGTTAAATGCCGCGAGCAACGGTGGCGGGGCCCAGAGGCAAAGGACACACACACACATGAGTCAAACCGAGCGCGAGGGAGTCGCAGGCGCGTGAGGCAGACGGCGCGAGGAAGCTAAGCTAAGCGAACGCGGTGCGACCCACACTTTGACGGCACGGACTTCACTCCTCACTACTACACAAAACGCGTGCCAAACGCTTCGCGTGAGGCAGCAGGAGCAGGGCCGGCACCCGCACCGGGACACCGAGCACATTGATGGACTAAGGCTGAGCAGACTTCGACCCGACCTCAGGCCATCACCTACTCGAAAGAGAAAGAGAGTCCCTATGCTCTTATGCCTCCACCCACCGACGGCCGACGACAGGTAGGCTTCCCAGCCAGCTCCGCGGAGGCGAGAGGAGTGGAGAGGTAGGTGTGGGAGGGGAGGGGGAGGGGGGCTTC
>NW_026267293.1:161424-161990 GCF_000697945.3 Frankliniella occidentalis | reverse complement strand
ACGTCGACGTCTTCGGGGTCCCGCGCGCGCGACTCTCCCTGTGTGTATGTGCGCGCTCGTTGGGGGAGAGTCGGCCCTCCTTTGCATCCCATGGTGATTCTCTCCCCCTGGATGTGCTTTGCTTCTTGGGGGAGAGGGGAAGGGGGCAAATCGACGGGGAAGCGAAGCGAGCATGTGTGTAAGGGAGAGAGGCAAGGGGGCGGCGCGAGAGAGTCGAACATTGTCGTGCGGGAGAGCAGCGCCAGAGTGCGCGGGAGGCGTGGGCGTCGGCGTCGCGAAGACGACGGCACAGCCAATCGTTGTTCCGAACAGAGAAAGCGCAGCCGATTTACATTTTTCTGCGATTGTGTCGCCGGCGCACCACGGCAGCTGCTGCTGCGCGCCGTTTGACAATGTTTTGGCGCTGTCTTTGCTGATGCGGGTGGGGCGGGGCGAGGCGGGGCGAGGGGCGCCTCACGCGGGTGGCACGCGTAGATACGGGCGCCTGCTATCCATGCGTGGGCACGAGCGTTATCTCTCTGTCTCTCCCTCTCTCTCCCTCTTCCTCTCCCTCTCCCTTCCCCCCC
>NW_026267293.1:156703-161374 GCF_000697945.3 Frankliniella occidentalis | reverse complement strand
CTGAATTTTTGTTAGGGGCTTCCACGGCCGTCATAGAGCGGCCTAGAGCTTTGAAAGGGTTGCAACTTCCATCAAAAGGGCAACTGTTACGCGTGGTAGTGCATCACAGTGGGAATGGTGCCGCGAAGGCCTTAAATATTGCCATTGATCAGGCTATTCCAGTTTGGCAGGAATGTGGAATACCGATTAAAAAGCATGACAAATGCCGCGATCTTTTGAAGAGAGTATATGACCGTTGGCTATCCCTTAAAAAAAGCAAAACGAAAGTCCATCCAAACCAAAGGCAACTGGAGAAGGATTTTGTTGATTCGCTTGATGAACTTCTTGACTTAAGTTCTGCAAATGCCGAAGAAACCATCCCTTCAGATGTAAGAGAATTTTTGCTGCATTCTCGCACAGACAGGTCAAAAGCTTACTACAAGCTCGCTTCATCTCTAGCTTTGAATGGACGTGAAGATGAGCATGCCCCTGCTTCGTGCTCTTCAGCTTCTGAGTCTACGCCTGCTAACGTGTCTCCGGAGGTCAGTGCAGTTCTCCCTAGGCTCAGACCGTTAGTTCGCGCGCGCACGGATACGACTGAAGATGGTGACACATCGGGAGAAGATTCCGGCGAAGAGTATAGACCTCCTCGTCAACCCAAAGAAGCGCGAGTAGGTCCACTGAAGAGTCGTGATGTCATATCGGCCTTGGAACGAACGCATACAACCAACAGAAGCGGTGCTCATATTATTTCAACCAGTCTTCAAGCAGAAGACCCATCAGCCAAGGTGTCAAAATCTGGAGTGCACAAAGCAAGGCAGAGGATAAGAGCTGAAATAGCCGATGACATCAGAAAGGAGTTCAATCCGAATGGACCCTTAACAGTTCATTTTGATGGGAAAATAATGGACGATTTAGACGGCAACACAAAATGCGACCGTTTGCCAATATTTGTTACAGGCCCAGAAATTGAAGAACAACTATTGGCGTCACCGAAACTTGACTCTGGTTCAGGGGAAGCTCAAGCGCGTGTGGTAAGCAGCGTCTTGCTCACCTGGAATTTATCGGAAAAGGTAAATGTATTTGCAGCTTAAAATTTATTTCTATTTTAAAGTCATGCAAAATGATTAAACAATGAATGTTTACAGGTAAAATGCATGAGTGGAGACACCACGGCGTCTGTGAGCGGGTGGCGAAAGGGCGCTGTTAAGCACATGGAAGACAATCTTCAACATGACTTGCTATATTTTGCATGTCGTAAACATGTCGCAGAAACGCTGTTGGAGGGAGTGTCTACCGTGTGCACCGGCGCTTCACAATCACCAGAGGTGAAACTTTTCAAACGGTAAGTAATGAAACTTAGTAATTTTTCGTTAGTGGTGAGTTCATTTTAGTTAAGTACTGTGTGACTTTCCAGATTCCATGACAGCTGGGACGCAATTGACGCTTCTAATTACGCAGCCGGTCCGACTGACGAGCAAGTATGGTCATTAATTGAAGATTCTAGAGAGAGAGTTATTCGCTTTGCCAGGACTCAACTAGAGGTATTTTTTACAACCCTCGTGCTAGATTTAATTTTTATTTTGTTTCCTGCTGAGTTACCCGTTTTATATTTTGTTTTTGTTTTTTGTCTTTTTTAGGTGCACCAGCCTAGAGCAGATTACAAGGAACTGCTGGAGTTGACTCTTATATTTGGAGGTGAGCAGCCACGCCCTAACTACAAATTTGTCAAACCAGGTGCCTTAAGCAGAGCCAGATGGATGATGCACCTCATCTACGGCTTGAAGACATGGATGTTTCGAGACCAATTCTCCCTTTCGCAGGAAGAGGAAATTGGTCTGCGAAACCTCTGTCTCTTTGGGTTTATGACTTATATTGAATTCTGGTACCAGGCAACTACCTGCGCTGCGTCGTCTCCTCGCTTCGACTTGCAACTTTACCAGCATCTGTTAGCCCAAATAAAGGTAAGTAATAAACGCGTATCGAAGTTTTTAAAAGCCCCTTGAAATGGTACTAAAGTATTTTCTTATTTAACAGGTAGGTAACTTAAAGGAAGAATACCAGGCAGCATTAAAAAAATTGCAGGGACACTTCTGGTACCTCAGCGAACGCCTTGTACCATTGGCACTCTTTGACCAGGGTGTTTCTAATGCGGAGAAGAGGGAAATGGCAGAAAAACTAAGGGCACCAAGACCAAGTAAGAAGTTACTTCGTAGGTGGAGGTGGAGAAGAGACCCAAGTGATGTTAAGGAGGGCACGAGTCTGGGCGATCTGTGTACAACTAACTCCATGGATTTTTTCAAAGTCCTGGAACTAGATTGTAAGTTTCTGGAAAAAGACCCCTCCGAGTGGGCAAGTGACACAAATTATAAGGCAGCATTTGATTTGGTTAAAACATTCCAGGTAACAAATGAAGTTGCTGAGAGGGGAGTGGCTTTAACCAAATCAATGTTGGGCCTTGTAAAAAATGAAGAAAATTTTCAGAATCTGCTTTTAGTGACACATAGAGATAGGAAGCTCCACAAATTATAATTATAATTTTTTGATGTGTATAATGTACTGCAATAAATTTGTTGATTCTAGAAATCTGTGTGTTCTTTATACATATTTTAAGTCTAATCAGTTGGTATTTGACTGAGAAGTGACGAAACCCGATAAATTATGGTTTATACCTACCGTCTACCTACCCCTGGAGGGTAGGCAACTACCCCCGGAGTGTAGGCAATCGGGTGGATCTACGGAAAGGGGTGTTCGGAGCTGCACTAGACCATTAAAGTACACCAGTTATCGAAATAGAGCGATATGACCCGGTTTTGTTCATATATTCGCAATATCGGTCAGTTCGAAAAACACAAATTCCCCTAAAAAGTAGGCAACCTCTTTCGACAAAAATCGGTCGCCGGTATTCCTGCATAGAGACACATCCTACCAACTTATTTGGCCACTAAAACGTCCTCTTCTGACGACTCAATGCATGCAAGAGGCCGGAAACCATCGAAAAAAGTGCTGTTTTGACTGAATTGGCCCATTTCAGGCCCCCTGGAGGACAGGCAATACAACCCAGAGGGCTCAGGGGGGCATTTTCTTGTTCCTTGGTATTTGCTGAATGCAACGAGACCAGTCCCGTCGAAATTGAGAGATTGGGGCCGATTTTATAAGCATTTTAAGAACTTTAGGTAATTGAAAAAAATGTCAAAACTTCAAGAGGGCGGCGCACTGTCTAATTTTTCGAAAATCAAAAATCGCCGAGACACGTAACTCTTATTTTTCGATAAAGAATCGATTAAGACCCGGGACCCCAAAATTAAAAAAACTTTTTGCAAGCGGTGGACGGTCTAGTAGAGCAAGGCCTCGCTGTTTGTGAACGCCTCTCTCTCTCTCTCTCTCTCTCTCTCTCTCTCTCTCTCTCTCTCTCTCTCTCTATGCCCCTCTCTCAGGCGCAACCCCCTTTCTTTTCCCACCCTTCCTTACATCCGCTCAGTTGCGACCGATCGCCCGCTGCGCGGGGCTTTTACGGGCCCGCCTGGACGTCCAGCGGGCCGCGTATATGTGTGAGATGAAGTTTGCGGATTTCCGGAAGAGTGATAAAAGCGGGGGGAGTGCGCGCGGTGCGGAGGGCTGTGTGCTCGACGCCGGATCACCTGACTGGCGGTGCATCGCTGAAATGTGTGGGGGGCACTGTTTGTGCTGAGTTTGAAGTGTCTTCGACCGCCCGCCTGACTGACGGACTGACAGTCCTGACACCAACCAATCTCTTTTTGCACTGCCACGCATTGTCGAATTTTTTTTATGCGTTCTCTTTTACATACACTCAATGTTTAAGGACAATTTTTGTAACTAGCACCGGACTTCTGCGGGTGCATAACTAGATCAGATAGTACAAAATTGTAACTATTCACATTTAGTGGCCAGAAGTTACAATATTTGTATCTGAACTCTGTTATGCACATAGAAGTCCGTTGCTAGTTACAAAAATCGTTCTTGACATTTAGAGTGTTGCCTGCTTGTGGAAGTGGAAAAAAGGCGTTCAGTTCAGATATTTACAGAAAAGCCTTGACTGATTAAAAAAATGTGGAACTGGCGTGAACACTGTCTATCAGAATTTTAAGTGTTTGACTTGATGTTTGAACACTAAAAAAGTGTTGAACAGTAAAGTTGACTACCAAGAAGTGTTTCACCTCAAGGTTGGTTGAAAGTGTTTAAATTTACTTATTATTGACCACTTTTTCCAAAAAGTGTGTACCAATGACTTAAATACTAGCATGTGCTGTGTATGCCAGTTGCACACTTTTGTTTGCATATTATAAATTTACCTTGGTTTTGTCTGTGCTCTCTCTCAATTCGCTTTACAAATTCGTGCGCAATTACTGCAAGCTGTTTGCAGGGCAGACGGGGGCCGCTCAGCCCGTCATGCGTCTCAAGCTCAAGCTGCTGCCCTCGCTAAACGCGCTAAATGTCTTGTGCGCGGGAGGGGTGAGCAAAGCGCAGCGGTGGAACTGGTAGGGTGAGCTCTCTCTCTCTCTCTCTCTCTCTCTCTCTCTCTCTCTCTCTCTCTCTCTCTCTCTTAATGGCCCACTGCAGGTGATACACGCACTAATGTACGACTGAAGGGGTTGAGACTGACGCCCTTGTATCTCTCCGCTTCGCCCTCTCAAGGGAAGGGCGTTGCTCCCCCTCCCCTCTCCCCAGGGG
>NW_026267293.1:150970-152648 GCF_000697945.3 Frankliniella occidentalis | reverse complement strand
CGGCCAGCACGTCCCCGGCTGATGTCGAGAGCTCAATACCGAGCGCAGGGAGGGGAATGAGTATCCGTCCGAGGAATATTAAAGCAAGGAAAAGGAGGAGGAAAAGGGGGAGGGGGGTAAAATAAAAATCTTGTTTCCGAAGTCGCGGCTTCGCAGTGTCGCGCAAGCGGCGCGCTGAAGTAGGTCGCACGACACGAAGCAAAAGGCAGTCGATCACCGCATGTCGTCTTTATTTTCCGACCGTTCCCCTCCGCGCAAGGCTAAACCAACCAGCCCGAGCGGCTGGCAGCGGTGCACCGAGCATATTCAACCATAATTTCGCGGCATCGAACGGAGGGTCAGCAGTGGGCAGGCGTAGGTTGTATCGACCTCTCTCTCTCTCTCTCTCTCTCTCTCTCTCTCTCTCTCTCTCACACACACACACACACACTAAACAAGCTAACTCGCCCGCAAAACATGCCGTACGCGGGGGTGGAATATGCTCTGCTCCCTGTCCGCCCCATGTTTTGTGGATGCGCTGGCCGGGCTGCGCTGGGCTGTTTGTCACGGAATGGGCTTTACCTGGCGGTGCCCGGCGGCACTATCGCTTGACACGGCCATCGCGGTGGCCTCATTGACATGACATGGATTGCCCCCTGGCCTGCAGGTGCATGCGGGCGAGGGAGGGAGAGAACGGAACACGACCTAGTGTTGTACAATTTTGCGTCGTGTGTAAGAGATGCTGTCATGCGTTCCACACTAAATCCTTGTGCACTTTGTTGTGCATAAGACTTGCAGGATTTCATGCAGCGATAACATTATGCACAATTTTATTCATAACTATGTACAGTGTGTGCATAATTATGCACATTTTGTACACAATTTTGCATACAAATTTGTGCATACTTATGGCTGCATGAAATCCTGCAAGTTTATGCACAGCAAAGTGCATAAGGGTTTAGTGAGCATCGAAAGGGGTGCAATTTTGACCTCTTGTAAATTGCTATAATGCATGTTTTCAAAGATGTGCTTTAAAATGCTTTTTTCTTTGGACAGTCCCTTCACAGTAAGTGTGCACTGAAAACCTTTGAGTGAGGTGTCGTGCTGGAAATGAGTGAGATGACAATGTTGCCTCACTCACAATCAGAGCGATGACCAAAAGGCCCACCCTATTTCAGTCATATGCACCGAATTCACACTCTAAAGGAATAAGATTTCCCCGACAACGTCCAATTGCAGTGGGGGGAACCTCACAACCTCACTCTCACTGGGTGAGGATCGCAAATTCTGACTTAAATTAAGTGAGAGTCATATATCTCGCTCTCGGGAGAGCGAGATTTTCCGTGTCACTGGTCTCGCTGAGAGCAAGATATCTGTCTATAGCATTTTCAGTGTGCACGTGGTCCATTAATCGCTCTGCTGTTGTCGGCCTGCTGCGCGCTTCAGGTGTTCTGACTCGTCGTGCTGCTGTCGCTGTCTAATCGCTCTTGTCGCGTCTTGATCGTCGCGGCCGCTGCGCCGGTTTGTCGTGTCGCGTCACGTCACAACACGGAGTGACACGATGTGTGACTGACGTGCGGGGGAGGCCGGCGAACGCGGAGTGATGTGTGACGAGGCACTCGCCCATTAGTATCTTGGAGTTTGAGTGGTGAGAAAGGTGGCCGTATCGTATCCACCCTCCCCCCCTTCCCCCCCCCCC
>NW_026267293.1:148669-149603 GCF_000697945.3 Frankliniella occidentalis | reverse complement strand
CCCCCCCCTGTTTGCAAGACTGCCTGTCGCCAGACCGCACACTCCCTCGCGCACCGCCGCCTGCCCGTGCCGAACCACTTAAAGTTACCCCCGGGCAGAATGTTACCTCGGGCCGCCCTGTGGACGCCGCCGCCGGCCCGCGCTGGCGCCTGTGATTGAGAAGGCGGCGACGGACGGACGGATGGTTGGACGGACGGACGGACGGCGGGACAGCCAGCAGACGGATGGAAAGACAGGCACGAGAAATGTTTGGGACGGGGGAGGTTTTATGTCGGACGCTCTTCCATCTTCCCCTACACACCAAATTGAGTTTGGGACATGAGATTTCTCCGCCGCCGCCGCCGCGCCGGGCGCACGAACCGGAGACGGAGAGCGAGTGTGAGAGAGAGAGAAGTGGGGTCTTCTCTCTCTGTCACGGAATCGTAAAAAAGAGAGAGGATAGCAGCAAGAGCGCCTTCATTTATGAGCCGGGCGTTAGACTTTCTGTCGCACGTTTGTCCCCGGCGACAGTGGCGCGCGGCCGGAGCACGAGGCTGCATTACCAATCCCCACCCCCTTCTCTCCGCCCTCCTTTCCCTTTATTGCCCCGTCTTCCCCAGCCTCTCTCTCGCTCTCCCTCTCCTCTCTCTCTCTCTCTCTCTCTCTCCCTCCCTTTCTCCCTCTCTCCCACTCATTCCCTCTCAGCCCCTCGGAGGTAGGCCACCCAGTTAGCGGGTGCGTGTGCCGCCGGTCGTCTACGGGCTTATTTGACCTCCCCAGAGCGAGGGAGAGGGAGAGAGAGAGAGAGAGAGAGAGAGAGAGAGACGGGGGGGGGGAGTGTACACGTCCGCGATGCCCTTCATTGTCCCCGACCGGTCCAGGCGCGGCACGGCCGGGGACACCTCTTCTCGCAGCAGACTAATGCCGCGATGGATGCGGCCCATTACCGGGCGGG
>NW_026267293.1:146652-148619 GCF_000697945.3 Frankliniella occidentalis | reverse complement strand
CCTCCCTCCCCGACCCGTCCGGAGAGAAAGGAAGTCACGTGCAAACCGCGCAACTCCGCTGCAACAACAGTGGCGAAGAACTTCATCCCTTTCATTGGGACTCTGGCTGGTGGGGAGAGGAGTCGAGAACGAGAGAAAAAGAGGGGAAAGGGTTTGAGTAGCGGGCGAGTGAGAGAGAGGGAGGGAGGGAGGGAGCGGAGAGGTACGCGTCCGTGGGAACAGGAGAGGGCCTGGAAGACATGCCGTGGTGCTCTCCCCGCTGCCTGGCCCGCTGGCGGTGTTGGAGGAGCGGGCCCTGGTGGCGGCGGCGGCTGCCTCTCCCGTGCGGTGGTCGTACAAAGTTGAGGCGGGGAGTGGCGGCGCTGGACTGGACTCCAGCCAGCGGCGCTGGACAAGGCTCTGCCATTAACGACGAGGCGGGCGGTTGCGCCGCGCCGGCAGTGCGACAGAGAGGCGTCACGCCAGTCCAGGCGCCGCCGACAGCCACAACGGCCAGAGCGCGGGGCGTTGGGCGGGGCGGGGCGCACCGACAACTCACTCGAGGGAAATAATACACGGCCATAAAAGAGAAAAAAATAGTAATAATGCCGAGGAGGAGTATCATCGTTCGTTAAGAAACGAGTTTTGTGTTGTGTGTGCAGCGGTGGCGGCCGGCCGGCTGGGATTGCAGCTGATTGGGCGGAAGTAAAAGTGGGGTGGGGAGGAGGGGGAGGGCGCAGACCTCTCTACTTCGCTCTTTTCTCTCTCTCTCGCTCTCTCACTACGTCTCTCCCACCACACGCACGCTCACACACACACACACACACACACACACACGATGATCGCTGCGCTAAAGTGGCGGATTGGACTAGTGTCGAGGCCCGAGGCGCCGCCGGGCGTTGGCCTCTCGGCGGCGGCCATCAAACCACACCCGCCAACGCCACGCCACGCCACGCGTGGAGAAAAGACTCTCTCCCCCGCCCCCTCTACCCTACCCCTCTCACTCACCTCGCGGCACATAGCAACAAAATGAAACGCGAACACCACATGCCTCTCTCCCCGCCCCCTCCCCCTCCCGCCTCCCCCCCGCGCTGTCGCTCGCGCCACTCCGACTTGTGGAAATCACGATGAGGAGGTATACGACTACAAGGGAGGGCGGCAGCACCGCCGCGCCGCTCGGAATACAAGAAAGGACTTAATGGAATAATTTAGCCGCGGTGCCGCCAATGATGAAAGGGCACGACCCGGCCAGCCAGCAAGGCCTTCGCGCGGCGCTGGGAAACGCAACCCTCTCGCCCCCCCCCCCTCTTCCCGCCCCGCCCCGCTCGCCTTCTCCAGCAGTTCATCTCCGGCCGGGGTGAGTGGCTTTCCGTTCCCCTCTCGCGAGCGCCGCTCGCTCTGACCTCCCTCACCGTCAAAGGCATTCTCCCACCTCAGGAACGCCGCGGAAATTCGTAATTTGGACGTCGGAATAATATTATTTTTACTGGCGCTGCCTAGCGGCAAGGGCCGCCCTCCCTCTGCTTGCTTCTCTCGGGGCTCCCCCTTTGACTTATTTTCGTACAACGTAGGCTTAGAAAGCGTAACGCTGTCACTGAAATACGTTTGGAAGTAATGCCATTCAGAGCACTGACAAGATTTGTCCGGTAGTTTTACTTTATTAGAAAAGTAATCCCGTACCTGGTCGTTATATTTTGCTGAGGATGGTATTTTTCGCTCGCCCAGCAGTCCTCTCCTACCCTGACCCACAAACTCTCGTCGTCGTTGTCGTCCCTTTTTAGTTCCCCTGGCCCACTCGCCTTCCTCCTCGTCCGTCTCTCTCTCTCTCTCTCTCTCTCTCTCTCTCTCTCTCTCTCTCTCTCTCTCTCTCTCTCTCTCCCACGACAACGTTTTGCCCGCCCTCCTTATTTCGGCTCTCACTCTCATTTTTCCTGCAAACCAACCTACCGCCGCAGCAGCAGCGTCAAGTGAGGACTGTAGGGACGGTC
>NW_026267293.1:145460-146602 GCF_000697945.3 Frankliniella occidentalis | reverse complement strand
GGTGTTGGAGCGAGGGGGTGGGTGGTGCAGAGGAGGAAGGAAACCCACCTAGGCCGCGGGGCTGTTGTGTCACGTGTGAAAGCGGCTGTAAGTTATGGCCCTGTATAACTGATCCCTCGCGGGGCGCGGCGGGGCGCGGTGGGGCGCGGCGGGGCAGACCGCATGCGGTTTTGGAAGCGGGGCGGCGTGGCAGCCCGTCACGTGACCGAGCACTTTCCGCTAGCAATCAGCGGCGTAGCCAGAGAGAGAGAGAGAGAGAGAGACTAACTGACTTACTTTTTCCCAGTTTTATTTTCGATTTTCCTATCTATAGGCCTAATCGTTTCTTTTTTTGTTTCAGGTGGGTGGTGCAGTATGCAGGCCTAACGTTAGACTCGACTTCTTTTACCGGAGGGCAGAAAGGTAAATGACTGGCCGCGCGCTTTTAGGTTGGTTGGGCCAGTCTTCAATAACAAACGCGAATGATTGGCGGCTGCTTTTCGAATCCAGAGAGAGAGAGAGAGAGAGAGAGAGAGAGAGAGAGGACGGCCGAGCGTTTTCAATTAAAACTCGGCCATCCAGCCGGACGTGGCGGGGGCGGCGCGGGGCCGTTGCCCGGCAGGCCGCCGCGCGCTGTATGGCGGCCGCCCTCGCGCGCGCAGCCGCGCATCGGTGAACTCGACAAATAACGGATGGAATAGCCTTGATGCCGCTGCTGCTGCTGCTGTTGCTGCTGCTGCTGCTGCTGCCGTCGGTCGGGGAACGACCTTTCACTCTGTAATCCGGTATTCATCGGCGGATACGATCTGCCAGTCCGGTCGGAAAGTCGCGCCGGGGGAGCAGGCCCTCGCTTTCCCCATGATGGAGAGTGGGATGAAAGATTATTCGCTGTGGAAAATTCCACGTGTGTGAGTGTGTATCGGATCGCGAGGTGTGTGTGTCAGTGTTGTTGTGAAATTGTTGATCGCAACATCAACGCCCTTCTCTTTTGGGAAAGTGCAGATAGTGAGGAGGGGTAGAGCAATAGACCGTCCACCGCTTGCAAAAAGTTTTTTTAATTTTGGGGTCCCGGGTCTTAATCGATTCTTTATCGAAAAATAAGAGTTACGTGTCTCGGCGATTTTTGATTTTCGAAAAATTAGACAGTGCGCCGCCCTCTTGAA
>NW_026267293.1:135723-137487 GCF_000697945.3 Frankliniella occidentalis | reverse complement strand
GGGGGATCTCGCGATGAGCCGCTGGACTTGCCGCTGATGATGGTGGAGGTGGCGGAGCTTCCGTCCGTTGACGTGTCCTGACCCCCCCCCCCCCCCCTCTCCCCCCCGCTTTTTCCCAACAGAGAAAGCGTATATTTTTGTTAGTATCCACACCGGCAAGGCCGGCCGTTTCCGTAACGTGCGCTGTAAAAGTTACTGGCTCGTGCTCTTACGCTTACGAACGAGAAGAAACGAAAAGCACATAGCGTACTTAGCGAGTTTCCACCGGTTTTACCACACACTTAACAGAATATCATGTAGCACGTACGGTCCAGCAGTTTGCCCGGTGGTCCGCTGGGGTGGTGGTGGCGGTGGTGGCGGTGGTGGTGCTGCTGCTGCTGCTGCTGCTGCTGCTGCTGCTGCTGCTGCTGCTGCTGGCGGTCGTGGTGGCCAATTGAGCAAATCGCGAGACCGGCACTTTGGGTGGCTTGCCAAGCGGCACGAGTATTTCCAGCCGCTGTAATAGGCGCGCACTAAGTCCGCGCCGGCCGCGCCGGGCCTGGCCGTGCTGTAGGGTCGGTCGGCCCGAGGAGGAGGGTGCGGGGTCCTTTTGGGGCCCTTTTGGGGTCCTTTTGGGGGCTCGGAAGCGCTAATGCACTGGAAATGCAAGTGTGTGAATGTCGCTCACCTGCAGGTGAGCGACATTCCGTTCGTACACTTACGGGGGTAAAGGTGTGAATTTTTCCTAGAAAATTCACACGTTTACCCCCCTAAGTGTACGAATGGAATGTCGCTCACTTGCAGGTGAGCGACATTCACACACTTGCATTTCCAGTGTGGTCCAAGTGGTGCGCGAGGGGCGGCGGGCCGCGCGAGCCGGGCCCGGAATATGGGGTCATGCTTCCGCTCTGCTGGGGCGCCAAGATTTGAATGCGCGCCGTTGCCTTGTGTAGTACAGTGGTAGTGTAGTGTTGTGTGTCCCTTTTAGAAAAAGAAACATTAACACACGACTCCGCGTTGTCGTAATAAATTTCGTGGGGGTCAGAGGGGATGAATCCCGTTGGTTTGTTGTTGTTGTTCGCGTTGTATTCCCTGTCGCTCCCGCGTGCAGCGTGTGTTTTTGCAGTGCAGCCCGCGCGAGTGTAAGGGTTATGGCCTTTGGCTGCTTCCTTATCCAGCCCTTCTCGTTTTCCAACGGCGGCCCTTACGGTGACGCCCCCCGGTTTGCTTGCGGTGGCCTCATCTCAGCGCGGCCCACCCCTTTGGGGCTCCCATGCCGGCGAGCTCTTCCCCGGCCCGGACGACGCCAGGGCCGCCCTGCCCGCCGTGCGGGGCTGTCGCCGCCGCTGTCGGGGACTTATTAGGGCGGTATGTTATGTTTGCCCGACCCACACAGCAGAGTGGAATATTTGCAAACGAGCGGATTCGATCCAAGGTGTGCGTGCGTGCGTGTATGTGACTGTGTGTGTGCGTGTGTGTATGTGTGCGCATATTGCTTGTGCGCGCGTGAAGCAACGATGGGTACCGAGTTCGGGTATTAGGGCGGTCGTGGGGAGAGAAATGTTGCCCCACCAAAACCACCACCCATACCCTAGATCGCCACACACGCGCTGCGCGCTGCGAGCGTCGTGTCACCCCCGCCAGCAAACGCGCGCGTTTATGACCCTAAAACATTTGTTTGGTAAGAGGTGTACGCGCGTAAAACTCGCCCGTCTTACGTGCATTTCGGTGGAGTTATTTTCTTCGATTGCTTGCTTCGACTTGTGTCATGTTGTCCCCCCCCCC